>NC_079453.1:800000-812500 GCF_903798145.1 Danio aesculapii
CCAACATAAACGTGTAACAATAAACAAAAAACAAAACAAAAATAAATAAAAAACACACTAGTGCAATCTTACAGAGCAGGGGTCACCAATCTCGGTCCTGGAGGTCCGGTGCCCTCCAGGGTTTAACTCCAACTTGCCTCAACACACCTGCCTGGGTGTTTCAAGTATACCTAGTAAGACCTTGATTAGCTTGTTCAGGTGTGTTTGATCAGGGTTGGAGCTAAAATCCGCAGGACACCGGCCCTCCAGGAACAAGTTTGGTGACCCCTGATACAGAGAGTACAGGTCTACAGTGCTGACCAGAACTGGTATCCAGTACTAAGCTGGGCATTGGGGAGTGGGGACTCAATCAGAAGGAGCAGGGTCAAGCTGAAGAGTTTGGACATGTTTGCTGAGGAGTTCCCACAGTTTAATGAAAATAGTGCTAGGCCGGTGAAGAGAGTATCTAATCTTCTCTAATTTCCTAAAATTAAGCACATTTCTTATCCTTCTATGTTTATTCTTTCTAAAGAATCAGAAGGGATAGTTTTCTTCCTGTCTTCTTCAGTGATTTTCTTGACTTTCTTGAGGGCGTCTTAATCCACATTAATCTGAGAATAGCACACTACAGACTGCAGATTTACCCTCATCGCTGTCTGCTTGCCATGGAAAGCTGACGATCAGCAGGTCGGTCATTTAAAACATATTTAAACTCTGGACTGCCACTGATTGGTCAGAATTTCACATTGATCACAGAAACTGGATGCTAATTGGCTGGTTAGAGTGTGTGCTCAGAATTGCTGAATCATGATTGGCTGTAAGTAGTGTGGAGACATTCATTCATTCATTTTCCTTTAGTTTAGTCCCTTTATTTATAAGGGGTCGCCACAGCGGAATGAACCGCCAACTAATCCAGCATATGTTTTAGACTGCGGATGCCCTTCCAGCTGCAACCCAGTACTGGGAAACACCCATACACACTCATTCTCACACACACACACACACACACACACACACACACACACACACACACACACACACACACACACACACACACACACACACACACACACTACTTCCAATTTAGTTCATCAGTTCACCTATAGCGCATGTGTTTGGACTGTGGGGGAAACCGGAGCACCCAGAGGAAACCCACACCAACACGGGGAGAACATGCAAACTCCACACAGAAATTACCACTGACCCAGCCAAGACTTGAACCAGCGACCTTCTTGCTGTGAGGCGACAGCTCAACGCGCCGCCAATTATATTGATTATATTGATCAGTGTTTTTGATGTGATGTTGTTGATTATATTGATTATATTGATTATATTGAGTGTTTTTGATGTGATGTTGTTGATCGTGTGCTGTCATATCAGAACTGGAGGAGCTCTGGCTTCAGTTTAGCCGTGTTGTGATGTTTTGGAGTTCAGGGAAATGGTGGTGGTGTGTGTGTGTGTGTGTGTGTGTGTGTGTGTGTGTTTCTGCTGTATCTTTAGAAAGTGTTGACACGACAGAAACATGTGAAAGAGAGACTGCAGGAGAGGAGAACCAGATAGAGCCCTTCATTTATATCGCATTATATTTGTGTGTGTGTGTGTGTGTGTGTGTGTGTGTGTGTGTGTGTGTGTGTGTGTATATGTGTGTGTGTATGTGAAAGTGTGATCAAGTTCAAACCCAGGTCTCTCATCTGAGCACCAAAAAACAACAACAGTCAGGTCTGAAATTCAGAGATGCTCTGATGATTCAAGACTGCCGTGTGTGTGTGTGTGTGTGTGTGTGTGTGTTTAGTATGTGTCTGTGTATAAGTGTGTGTTTGTGTTTATTTATGTTTATTTGTTTTGTGTGTGTGAGAAAGTGTGTGTGTGTTTGTGTGTGTGTGCGTGTGTGTATGTGTGATTATATGTGTGTATTTGTTTGTGTGTGTGAGAGAGAACGTGTGTGTGTGTTTGTGTGTGTGTATATGTGTGTATTTGTTTGTGTGTGTGAGAGAGAACGTGTGTGTGTGTTTGTGTGTGTGTGCGTGTGTGTATGTGTGTGTATACGTGTGTATTTGTTTGTGTGTGAGAGAGAGAAAGTGTGTGTGTGTTTGTGTGTGTGTGTGTGTGTATGTGTGTGTATATGTGTGTATTTGTTTGTGTGTGTGAGAGAGAACGTGTGTGTGTGTTTGTGTGTGTGTGCGTGTGTGTATGTGTGTGTATATGTGTGTATTTGTTTGTGTGTGTGAGAGAGAACGTGTGTGTGTATTTGTGTGGTGTGTGTGTGTGTGTGCATGGGCAAGTGTGCGTGTGTGTCATGCAGTAAACAGAGGCTGATGTCTTTACAGTCTGAGCAGAAACACACTGATGTTAAAGTCATAAGCTCAGGTTATGACACATGCACACACACACACACACACACGCACTACACACACTCCAGCTCAAAAACACACATGTAGATGCCAGAAAGCTGCACAAACACACACACATCTGCAGCTGCTGAAAACATCTGCATCATTACATCATCTGCTGTGGATGTTACCTTTACTTTTTAGTTTCGTGTGTGTGTGTTTGTGTGTGTGTGTGTGTGTGTGTGTGTTGTTTGTGTGTGTGTGTGTGTGTTAATGAGTTTATGAGCCTCTATTGTGTGTGTGTGTGTATTGTCTGCTCTTCACTGTTATCTACAGTCGCAGCTGTGTTTCCTCTTTCAGCATCAATTTGCCATGGTTACGTGAGTACACAATGACATCACTTCCTAAACTTAAGTTAATATAATATCCGAAATGGAAGTGAGAAGCCACAGAAACCGCCTCATCATTAGCATACAGTGTGTGTGTGTGTGTGTGTGTGTGCTGTCATTGACTGTGCATTGTGGGATATGATGATGACATCACTGTCGCAGTGTTTGACCTCCAGCAGGACAGACTGGTGTGTGTGTCTGTGTGTGTGTGTGTGTGTGTGTGTGTGTGTGTGTGTGTGTGTGTGTCTGTGTGTGTGTGTGTGTGTTCTCGCAGCTCTGTTATCAATACTTCTGCTATTTTTACCCCATCAGAGGTGTGTGACGGCACATCAGCCTTATGGGAACCCATAATGTCGTGTGAACTCATAGATTTCCTATTATGCTGTGAGTCAGTCTGACCCACACTTCATATTTAAGCCGCTTAATATACTGATATAACCTTTTTTTAGGATTGGAGGAATAATTAATACATTATTGATTCAGAATTCATTGATAAGGAATTGCATTCATATATTTATTATTATTATATAAACAATTTAAAAAATATCGAAATAATAATACACATGAGCTAAATATATATTGATATTTTAAAACATTGGTTCACTCATTTTCTTTTCCGCGTAGTCCCTTTATTAATCCGGGGTCGCCACAGCGGAATGAACCGCCAACTATTCATTAAACATCCATCTCACTCATTCACACTCATATACTACAGTCAATTTAGCCTACCCAATTCCCCTATAGCGCATGTGCATGGACTGTGGGGGAAACCGGAGCACCTGGAGGAAACCCACGCCAACACAGGGAGAACATGCAAACTCCACACAGAAATGACCACTGACCCAGCCGGGACTTGAACCAGCAACCTTCTTGCTGTGAGGCGATCGTGCTTTCCACTGCGCCACTGTGCTGCACAAAATTGGTTAATGCAGGACTTTAAATCTTTTTAGAATTAACTATTAATGAATATGTGCTAGTTGGCATTTCTGTGTGGAGTTTGCATGTTCTCCCCATGTTGGCGTGGGTTTCCTCCGGGTGCTCCGGTTTCCCCCACAGTCCAAGCACATGCGCTATAGGGGAATTGATCAGCTAAACTGGCCATTGTGTATGTGTGAATGAGTGTGTATGGGTGTTTCCCAGTACTGGGTTGCGGCTGGAAGGCCATCCGCTGTGTAAAACATATGCTGGAATAGTTGGCGGTTCATTCCGCTGTGGAGATCCCTGATAAATAAGGGACTAAGCTGAAGGAGAATGAATGAATTAGCATTTGGGAGGTAAAGTCTGGAAGGGATACAGCTGTGGAGATTCACATCAGTATAGCATAATTATTGTGACACTGTACAACAATAATTAATGTTTTTACATTACTAATATGAATGATTCTCGTTATAATTACTGTTTTTACACTACTGTGATGGTTGGGGTAGGGGTAGACATTAATAAAATACTACTTAATAGGTCATGTAATAAATAATATGAATACTACTCATTATAATTAATATTTTTACATTACTGTGATGGTTGGGATAGGGGGTAGACGTTAATAAAGTACTATTAATGGGTAATCAAATAAATAATATAAATAAATCTCATTAACTTCCGGCTGCATCTGTTTCCCTTCTAGCAATTGGGCCGCGGTGATGTCACGGCTGCGAACAGGAAGTTGTCTGTGCTATTAAAGTGCTGTAATGCAGTTCCACTCTCAGTTTCAGACACATGAGCCACTGCAGCTGCAGATATAAATACACACCTGACCCCAGGTCACATATCAGAGCGAAAAAACAGCACATTTCACCTTCAGCAGGCCCCGTTCAGACGCACAGCAATACACAAGTCACCTTGTGTTGTTATATTATATTATATTATATTATATTATATTATATTATATTATATTATATTATATTATATTATATTATATTATATTATATTATATTATATTATATTATATTATACTATATTATATTATATTATATTATATTATATTATATTATATTATACTATATTATATTATATTATATTATATTATATTATATTATATTGTATTATATTATATTATATTATATTATATTATATTATTATATTATATTATATTATATTATATTATATTGTATTATATTATATTATATTATATTATACTATATTATATTATATTATATTATATTATATTATATTATATTATATTATATTATATTATATTATATTATACTATATTATATTATATTATACTATATTATATTATACTATATTATATTATATTATATTATATTATATTATATTATATTATATTGTATTATATTATATTATATTATATTATATTATATTATATTATATTATATTATATTATACTATATATTATATTATATTATATTATATTATATTATATTATATTATATTATATTATATTATATTATATTATATTATATTATACTATATTATATTATATTATATTATATTATATTATACTATATTATATTATACTATATTATATTATATTATATTATATTATATTATATTATACTATATTATATTATATTATATTATATTATATTATATTATACTATATTATATTATATTATACTATATTATATTATACTATATTATATTATATTATATTATATTATATTATATTATATTATACTATATTATATTATATTATATTATATTATATTATATTATATTATATTATATTATATTATACTATATTATATTATATTATATTATAACATATTGTATTATATTATACTATATTATATTATATTATATTATACTATATTATATTATATTATATTATATTATATTATATTATATTATATTATATTATATTATATTATACTATATTATATTATATTATATTATAACATATTGTATTATATTATACTATATTATATTATATTATATTATACTATATTATATTATATTATATTATATTATATTATATTATATTATACTACATTACATTACATTAGATTATATCATATTATATTATCATCTTGGCTCGAGACTTCCGGGTCTCGTTCACTTCCATTCATTTTTAGATGTTAAAAACAGCTCGTTATGCTGCTTGATGTTGCAAACTGACATTTTCTTATTATATGATTCTGCTTTCTTTGTACAATCATGCAAACACTTGTGTATAGAGCAACTAGTTGATTATTCCTAGTCATTTCTCCCACAGGCGACTGAATCAGAAGTTCTAAAACCATAGCCAAAACGAGCGCATTTCCGCATTGTAGAATAAGCTCAATATGCTCAGTGGAGCTGTTGATCTGGACACTCGTCTGTCATCCTCATCGGCTCTTTTAAAGTGTATTTCTGCATGGTTTTGATGGATCTGGAGAAACGTGTGCACCGTCTCATTCTCAGACACATTTAACTCCACCACAGACCTACAGCTGCTGTCAGACGCCACCGCTCCACGTGTGCTGGATCGCTCTCACAGGGTTATTTTGGGTTTTTCTGTGCTCAACTTATTTCCCTCTTCTGCTTTTGGCTCTTTGAGTTCATAAATGTGCACAAATGCTGTGTTTTGGTCCATCTGGTGGCTTTTTTTAACTCTTTTTTTTTATTGGAACGTAACATAAAATCAGAGGTAGTCAATAGGGATACAGATGGATACTGAAAAGGTTAGGAAAAAAAGGCATTTGCACATTTATATATATATATATATATATATATATATATATATATATATATATATATATATATATATATATATATATTAGGGGGTGTTCATCTTTATTATATAGGACAGTAGAGATGAGACAGGAATACGTGGGGAGCAGAGAGGGATCGTTATTTTGGGTTTTCAGCATGATTCTTACTGCATTGGTCTTTGGTTGCTGTGGTGTTGTGAGTAGTTGTTAGGGTGTTGCCATATGGATAGGTTTTTCAAAGTGGTTTCTGCATTGAAATTTGGCTATTACAGTGCTAAAGTGTTGCTATGCAGTTACTATGGGGTAGTGGGTGGTTGCTAGGCTGTTTCTAAGTGGCTGTTAAGGTGTTTCAGTGATTCTACTGCGTTACTATTTGGTTTCAATGGGGTTGTGATGTCGATTGCCTTTTTAAATGCGTTGCTTTGTAGTTGCTAGGGTGTTGTGGGTGGCTGTTTTTAGGAGATATTTGCAGGGCTTTTTGCTGTTCAGTTGATATTGGTAATTTTCAGTTGTTTCTTACTAGTCTGGAGAGAGTGAGAGAGTGTGTGTCTGTGGGATTCAGTGCGTCTCTGTGGAATTTTTTCACCTGTTAGCACTAATTGTTTTTAAATGCAGACACACACATGTGAACAGTGTCGGCTGCTGCTCATCTGACCGTACGAGTTTGTCCTCTGTTTTTAGTCTGTGTTTGGTCTCAGGGTTCGTTCTGTAATTTTAGATTCTTTTTTGGTTGTGGAGTGTTTGGTCGTCAGCATCATGAGTAAGCAGAGTTCACAGCAGCGCTTCGGCTCAAAATGAGAGTCCGTCAGACCACACGTGAACCGCCTGCTGGGCCATGACCTGCGTCAGACTCTTCTTACCCTGACCGTAGAGTATGATGGAAACACCATAGTACAGTGATGAGATCAGAGGATTATAGTATGAGAGCTTCATAATCATAACATACTGTACATACAAAAATTTACCTGATGCTGTGATATTGGCATGGAGACTGGAGACATGGAAACTTCAGACACTAAACAACCACTCAGAATACCCAAGAAACAACACAGAATATCCAAGCAACCATGTATAATAACCAAGCAACCACCCAGAACACCCTATAAAACACCCAGAATACCTTAGCAACTGTAAAGAACACCATAGCAACCACCCTATTACCCCAGCAACCAAGCAGAACACCCTAGAAAGCATCCAGAACACCCTAGCAACTATCCATAATACCCTAGCAACCACACAGAACACTTTAAAACTACTCAGAAGACCCTTGAAAGCACCCAGAATATCCTAGCAACCACACAGAACACACTTGCAACCACCCATAATACCCTAGCAACCACACAGAACACCCTAAAACCACCCAGAACACCCTAGTTACCACTCATAATACCCTAGCAACCACACAGAGCTCCTTAAAACCACTCAGAACACCATAGAAAGCGCTCAGAATATCTTAACAACCACATCGAACACCCTAGCAACCACACAGAACACCCTAAAACCACCCAGAACACCATAGTAACCAAGCATAATATCCTAGCAACAACACAGAACTCCTTAAAACCACTTAGAACACCATAGAAAGCACCCAGAATATCCTAGCAACCTTAAAGAACACCCTAGCAACCACCCACAATACCCTACCAACCGCCCATAATTCCCTAGCAACCACACAGAACACCCTAAAACCACCTATAATACCTTAGTAACCACAGAACACCCTAGCAACCACCCATAATACAATAGCAACTACACAGAACACCCTAGCAACCACCCATAGTACCCTAGCAACCACACAGAACACTCTAGCAACCACTCATTATACAATAGCAACTACACAGAACACCCATGCAACCACCCATAATACCCCAGCAATCACACAAAACACAGAACACCCTAAAACCACCCAGAATACCCTAGCAACCAACCCTGTCGCAGACCCAGAGCTGGTTTGATGAACATGACACTGTCACATTAGTTGTGACCTCTGTGACTCCGGCTGACGGACAGCAGCTGCTGAAGAGGTCAGAGAGTCACCAAACCTCAGGTTACTGCAGATGAGCTGATTCTGTAATAAGAGATACTGTACTTTTATAATGGCGTCTCTTCCTAAGGGTGACTTGCAAGGGAAAGTGTGTCATGTATTGCACTAATGATAATAATTATAATGATAATAAGCATTATTATTTACAAAGTGCCCTTTAATCACCTTGTTACTGTGTTGCTAAGGTGTTTTGGGTGTTTCTATCATGTTTCCGTGCAGACACTTGGGTGTTCTATTGTTTTATCACATTGCTAATCTGTTGCTAGGTTGTACTCTGTGTTTCTGTTTTGTTGCTGTGTTGCTGAGGCATTTGGGTATTTCTATCATATTACCATGTGGGTTCTATGATGTTCTTGTTGCTTTATCTCGTTTCTATGCTGTTGTTAAGGTGTTCTGATTTTTATCGTATTGCAATGCCATTGCTAGGGTGTTCTGGATGTTTCTATCCCGTTGCCAGGGTGTTATAGGTGTTTCTGTCATGTTGCTATGTGGTTGCTAGGGTGTTGTGGGTGTTTCTATCATGTTTGCTATGTGGTTGCTAGGGTGTTCTGGGTGCTTTTATCATGTTGCCATGGAGGCGCTAGGGTTTTCTGGTTGTTTTATCACATTTCTATGCTGTTGCTAGAAAGTTCTGGTTGTCATGTTACTGTGCAGTTGCTAGGGCATTGTGGGTGTTTCTATCATGTTGCCGTGCAGGCCCTAGGGTGTTCTGGTTGTTTTATCAAGTTGATATGCTGTTGTTAAGATGTTTCTATCATGTTGCCGTGCAGTTGCTAGGGTGTTTTGGATGTTTGTATCATGTTGTCATGCAGGCATTCAGGTGTCCTGTTTGTTTTTATCACATTGCTATGCTGTTGCTAGGATCTTCTTGGCATTTCTATGATGTTGTTGTGCTGTTGCTAGAGTGATCTGGTTGTTTCATCACATTGCTATGCTGTTGCTTGGGTATCCTGGTGTAATTATCATATTGTGGTGGAGTTGCTAGGGTGTTTTTATCACATTGCTATGCTGTTGCTAGGGTGTCCTGGGTGTAATTATTATGTTGTAGTGCAGTTGCTAGGGTGTTTTTATCACATTGCTATGCTGTTGCTAGGATGTTCTGGGTATATCTATGATGTTGTTGTGCAGTTGCTAGGGTGTTATGGTTGTTTTATCGCATTGTCATGCTGTTGCTAGGGTGTGCTGGGCGTAATTATCATGTTGTAGTGCAGTTGCTAGGGTGTTTTTATCACATTGCTATGCTGTTGCTAGGGTGTCCTGGGTGTAGTTATCATGTTGCAGTGCAGTTGCTATGGTGTTTTTATCACATTGCTCTGCTGTTGCTAGGGTGTTTTTATCACATTGCTATGCTGTTGCTAGGGTGTCCTGGGTGTAGTTATTATGTTGTAGTGCAGTTGCTAGGGTGTTCTGGTTGTTTTATCACATTGACATGCTGTTGCTAGGGTGTCCTGGGTGTAATTATCATGTTGTAGTGCAGTTGCTAGGGTGTTTTTATCACTTTGCTATGCTGTTACCAGGATGTTGTGGGTATTTCTATGATGTTGTTGTGCAGTTGCTAGGGTGTTCTGCTTCTTTTATCACATTGCTCTGCTGTTGCTAGGGTGTCCAGGGTGTAGATATTATGTTGCAGTGCAGTTGCTAGGGTGTTTTTCTCACATTGCTATGCTGTTGCTAGGGTGTCTTGGGTGTACTTATCATGTTGCAGTGCAGTTGCTAGGGTGTTTTTATCACATTGCAGTTCTGGTTGGTCCTCATAACTTTGTGTAAATGCTGAGGGCAGACTCGCTGCATGCTTCTGCCTGTTGTGTTTGAAAGGCTTTGTGTGTGTGAATGAAGGATCTGTGTGTTTCTGTCCAGATTACTCTGCTGAGATTAACCAGCACTCGGGTCACACATAATCTGATTATGCTCTGACCAGAGAACCAGCAAACCCACTGGATTACAGGAGCACAAATGCACACTGGAGGACAGTGCAATATGCACACTACATATATATATATTTGGTGAATTATAGAATTGTTTTGTTTTGATGTCACACACACACTTGTACAGCTATCTTTATGGGGACTCCTCATGTTTCTACTGTACAGACTGTGTATTCTCCCCCCTACCCCAAACTTACCCTTAAATACAACTCTTAAAGCAAATAATCTGCACTTTTACATTTACATTACTTTTAAAATCCTTCATTCTGTCTGATTTATGAGCCGTTTTCCTCATGGGGACCAAAAAATGTACACACAAGGTCAAAATGTACTGGTTTTGCTACAATTGTGGGGACTTTTGATCTCCACAATGTAAGGAATATAAAGTACACTCACACTTATATAAACACACACACGCACACACGCACACACACACACACACACACACACACACACACACACACACACACACACACACACACACACACACACACGTATATTAACACAAACGTGTACACAAACAAACACATACATACACACAATGTAAGGGATGAAATGTACACACACACATAAACACACATAATAACACACACAAAAACAATCACACACACACATGTATACAAACAAACATGCTGCACACACATACATAAACATACACACACAGAAACGCACACATAATGCGTAAACACACACACACACACACACTTTAACACAAATACAAACACAAACACATAAATACGCACAATGTAAGGGATAAAATGTACATACACACACAAACACACTTAATAACACACACGTATACACACAAACATACTGTACACACATACATAAACATACACATACATACATAACAGGCACACATACTAAACCACACACAGAATCGCACACATCATGCATAAACACACACACACACACACACACACACACACACAAACACACACACACTCTAACACATCCATATACACATGCAAACACATGAATACACACAGTGTAAGTGATAAAATTTACACACACACATAACACACACAAACACACACACGTATACACACAAACATGCTGCACACACATACATAAACATACACACACATACATATATACACATACAACATATTCATACACACAAAGGGATGAAATGTACAGACACACACATGAACACACACTCACATGTATACAAACAAACATGCTGCACACACATACATAAACATACACGCACATATACGAAAACACACACAGAAGCGTACCCATGCGTAAACATACACACACACAAAAGAGCACACAAACACGCATACACACAGAAGCACACACACATACATATACACACACACATGCATACAAGTGCACACATACAAACATACACACACACACACAAACATGCATAAACATACACGAACAAACACATACATATACACACAATGTACAGTACACACACACACACCGTTGCGACAGGCACTCGTGACAGTCAGTCAGAGACAGCAAGGCTCTAATTATAGATGAAATATGATATCTGTATGAAAGCTGAGATTTGAGCGTCAGCAGCAGGAAGTGGATGTGTTCAGGACAGGAAGCTGAAGAGCACCGATCAGTGACGCGAACAACAGCTGCTTCTGTCTGACTCTCATCTGTCCAGCCCAAAATACTGCACAGTGTGTCAGACACCGCACACACACGCATGCACGCACACACAGACATGCATGCACGTGCAAACTCATGCGCGCACACTCACAAACACACATACATACACATACACACACACACACACACACACACACACACACACACACACACACATATACAACTAAATATACATATTTAATTGTATTTTATATTACAATTATTAATAACATGTTTATCTTCATTTGAATTATTCAGTTTTATTAATTTAATTTGAATAATTTAGTGCCTTTTGTATAATTTAAAGTGCAGATTTTTTATTATTAGCTTCAGTATTTGAGCTGTGTGTATGTGTGTGCGGGTATGTGTTTGTGTGTGTGTGTGACACCGCAGTGCTCACGTGTGTGCTATCCAGGCCAGTCAGACGTGTGTCCATCAATCATCATCAGTTAAGGAGTGTGTGTTAATGAGTGTTTGATTGATCGGTGACGGTCAGTGGTGTGTGTGTGTGTGATGCTCTCGGCCTGTGGGAAGGTCAGCAGGACTCGATACAGTAATCAAACACACTG
>NC_079453.1:817500-875140 GCF_903798145.1 Danio aesculapii
TGTGTGTGTGTGTGTGTGTGTGTGTGTCTGTGTGTCTGCAGCTCTGGGTCAGATCATGCTGTATGTGGACGGTATGAACGGGGTCATAGGTCACAACGAGTCCATCCAGTGGCTCTACCTGCTCATCGGCTCAAAGGTGAGCAGTGTGTATAATGAAGATGATGATCAGAATGAGAGTAAACACAGACGTCTGACATCCTGTGTGTGTGTGTGTGTGTGTGTGTGTGTGTGTGTGTGTGTGTGTTTGTGTGTGTTAGTTTCGTCTGGTGGTCAAGACGTCTCTGAAGCTGCTGCTGGTGTTTGTTGAATATTCAGAGTCCAACGCTGCACTGCTCATCCAGGCCATAGACACTGTGGACAATAAGAGAGGTGACACACACACACACACACTCTCCCTCTCTCTCTCTCTCTTTCAGATGAACACACACACATTCTCTCTCTCTCTCTTTCAGATGAACACACACATTCTCTCTCTCTCTCTTTCAGATGAACACACACATTCTCTCTCTCT
The DNA here is from genome assembly GCF_903798145.1 of Danio aesculapii. Classification (NCBI taxonomy): domain Eukaryota; kingdom Metazoa; phylum Chordata; class Actinopteri; order Cypriniformes; family Danionidae; genus Danio; species Danio aesculapii. The sequence goes on from NC_079453.1 coordinate 818,012, forward strand.
TTCAGATGAACACACACATTCTCTCTCTCTCTCTTTTACACGAACACACACACATTCTCTGTTTAATAATCTGGCAAAATCATTCAAAACACAACAAACCAAATTTGATTGTAATTTATTACATCTTTTATTTAATATAATCAATAAGAAGTATATAATGTATACGTGTGTGTGTGTGTGTGTGTGTGTGTGTGTGTGTGTGTGTGTGTGTGTGTGTGTGTGTGTGTGTGTGTATTATACAGGCTGTAAGTCGTGGTCAAACGCTATGGAGATTTTAGCAGAGAAAGACGGTGTGGACACAGAGCTGCTGGTGTATGTGATGACCCTCATCAACAAGGTAACACACACACACACACACACACACTGATTCTGATTCATTCAAGACGACATTGTGATTCGTACAGAGTTACGCTGATTCTGATTCATTCACATTGACACTAGCTCTGGTTCATTTAATATCACACATACTTTCTTATTAATTCAGACTGATTCTGATTCAGTTACAATCACACACTATTTTTGATTCACTGACGCTGGTTCTGATTCATTTACAATCACTCAGACTTTCTGATTCATTCACACTGGTTCTGATTCTGATCCATTTACAATCACACACAATTTCTGATTTATTCACACTGGTTCTGACTCTGATCCATTTACAATCACACACAATTTCTGATTTATTCACACTGGTTGTGATTCTGATCCATTTACAATCACACACAATTTCTGATTCATTGATGCTATTTCTGATCCTGATCCATTTACAATCACACACAATTTCTGATTCATTGATGCTGTTTCTGATCCTGATCCATTTACAATCACACACAATTTCTGATTTATTCACACTGGTTCTGACTCTGATCCATTTACAATCACACACTCTTTCTGATTCATTGATGCTGGTTCTGATTCTGAATCATTTAAAATCACATACTCTTTTTGATTCATTCAAATTTGACTCCTGATTCATTTACATTCACACAGGCTCTAATTCTGATTCATTTACAGCCACACACTCTTTCTGATTCAATTACACTCACAAACTGGTTCAGATTCCGATTAACTCTCTCTCTCTTTCTGTGTGTGTGTGCCAGACGCTGGCAGCTCTGCCCGATCAGGACTCATTCTATGATATGGTGGATGTTTTGGAGGAGCAGGGCATGGAGAGCGTTTCTCAGCGATATCTGGGCCGCAAGGGCACCGATCTGGACCTGCTGGAACAGCTCAACATATACGAGGTCTGACCGTCTCAATCAGTGACTTCTTAATGCTGTTTAGTGTTAAGTGTGCCTGATTCCAGGGTGTTCACGGGGTCTTAAAAAGTATTAAAAGTTGATGAATCAATTTAGACAAATTTAAGCATTTAAATCAGCATTTACATATAGTGTAAGTTAAAATGTCGCCAGTGTTACCGCTTGAAACCTAAAGTGACGATGAGGTTTTAAAATGTATAGAAAGAGTCTTCAAAAAGGTATTGAGCTTGGTTCTCTGATGCCGGTATATATCTTGATCCTTTTCCTCTGTCCTGCAGGCGACGCTCCGTCACGAGGACGGTGATGAGGATGGTTTGCCTCCGTCCTGCGGTCGGCGGGACAGACGGAGGTCCAGTGTGGGTGGAGAGAGGCGGGGCTTAGAAAGACGCCGCAGTCGCAGGCATTCATTGGGCAGACCGGGTCACGCCTCCCCGCTCAGCCCTGCCTCCCCACACCGCACCAACAGCAAGCTGATGAACGGACAGGATGAGAGGTGAGAGAGCACCGAAGTTTGGTTTCCATTATTAGTGGAAAAAGCAATTTAAAATGAGTGTTAATGGCTTCAACAGCCGTGTGAAGCTCTTTTACAGGTAGGATGTTGCCTAAGAAAGGAGCTGTCTGTGTAGACAGTAGGTCCTGAATCATATACTTGTGCAGTATTGTAGTATACATATTATAAGTAGTGCATTCACACTGAAAAATCTACAGTGCACTTTAAGTAACCGGATGATGCACGCGATCAACTGTTAAAAAAAGAAGTGTGGAATGCTGGACACTTCACAAAATCAGCGCTTAGGACGTAGGGGAGGAGCTACTGACAAAGGGGAGGGGCTACTTATGAAAGGGAGGAGCTATTGGACACTGTGGTTGGATTACTTAGTTCATTTTGGATTGTGAAAGCAAAACTCCCCCACATAAGAGATTATAGCGCCTCCCGATGGTGAATGTGGTTGTACTCCTGACAGCTACTATTTGGTAGATTTTTGGTTTGGGAAACGGTTTGAAATTGTTCCATTTGGGACGACACTAAACTCTACACTATACAGATGAGTGTATAAGTGCTTACTATATAACTGCAATTAGTGATGTTGTCCACTAGGGTTTGGAACAGATTCATGAAGACAGATTGATGCAGAATATCATGTAAATATAAAGCTAAGAGTGTGACTGATGCTGTTCTGTGTTGTCTTGGTGTTCTTGCTCCAGAACTCTTCTGAAACATGAGTGTCTCCCAGTGATGTAAGTCTCATTACTCACTGATTCACTTCTAACAAATTCACCTGTCATTGATAAATATTTCACTGGTTAACTTTTTTCATGAAACTTTCACTGATACATTTTCACTGCTTCACTTCTCACTTTTCTCTGATTCACTTCACTCTGGTTCACTTCTTTCTGATTTACTTCTCACCAATTCACCTTTTGCTCATACACCTTTCACTCATTCATTTTTACTGATTCACTTCTCTCTAGTTCACTTCTTACTGGTTCAGTTATCAGTTACTGATTCACTTCACATTGATTGTCTTCTCACAAATTAACTTTTTGCTGTTTAACCAACTGATTTAGGTCTTTTAGATTCATTTCTCACTGATTCACTTTAAACAAACTCACTTCTCATAGATAAATTTTCACTGATTCACATTTTTTGCTCATTCATATTTTACTGATTCATTTTCATTGCTCACTATTCACTTAGCACCTGCTCACCATTTACATCTGTCTGTTTCACTCTTTATGACACTTGTGACACACTGATTCTCTTGTCTCAGAATAACTTTTTGTTGATTCAGTATTTGATTCTCCTATTTTTGCTGATTCCCAAACTGATTCACCTCTTTTTGCTGATTCAGTAACTGATTCACCTCTTTTTGCTGATTCAGTAACTGATTCACAACCTTTTTGCTGATCCAGTAACTGATTCACCTCTTTTTAATGATTCAGTAACTGATTCACATCTTTTTGCTGATTCAGTAACTAATTCAGCTCTCTTTTCTGATTCAGTGGCTGATTCACAACTTTTTGCTGATTCAGTTACTGATTCACCTCTTTTGCTGATTTAGTAACTGATTCACCTCTTTTTAATGATTTAGTAACTGATTCACATCTTTTTGCTGATTCCGTAACTAATTCTGCTCTCTTTTCTGATTCAGTGGCTGGTTCACCACTTTTTGCTGATTCAGTAACTGATTCATCTTTTATTTGCCGATTCAGTAACTGATTCACAACGTTTTTGCTGATTCAGTAACTGATTCACCACCTTTTGCTGATTCAGTAACTGACTGACCTTTTATTTGCAGGTTCAGTAACTGATTCACCTCTTTTTGCTGATTCAGTAACTGATTCACCTTTTATTTGTTGATTCAGTTACTGATTCACAACTTTTTTACTGATTCAGTAACCGATTCACCACCTTTTGCTGATTCTGTAACTGATTGACCTTTTATTTGCAGGTTCAGTAACTGATTCACCTCTTTTTGCTGATTCAGTAACTGATTCACCTTTTATTTGTTGATTCGGTAACTGATTCACCTCTTTTTGCTGATTCAGTAACTGATTGACTTTTTATTTGCAGGTTCAGTAACTGATTCACCTTTTATTTGTTGATTCAGTAACTGATTCACAACTTTTTTGCTGATTCAGTAACTGATTGACCTTTTATTTGCCGATTCAGTAACTGATTTACAACTTTTTTTGCTGATTCAGTAACTGATTCACTACTTTTTTGCTGATTCAGTAACTGATTCACCTTTTTATTTGCCGATTCAGTAACTGATTCACCTCTTTTTGCTGATTCACTAGCTGATTCACCACTTTTTACTGATTCACTAGCTGATTCACCTTTTGGCTGATTCACTTCAACTTTCCAGTCTAATTTCTCCATTCCGGGTTTAGGCAGCCTCCATAAGCAGGCAAACTAACCTGTGTGTTTTACATTGTTTGGTCTTTAAGATGACAATGATGTCTGTATTTACACTGTTGCTGTAGAGAGGAAGATGAGTATGAGGAGGAAACTCCCGTCACTGAGTCGGGCTCAGATAATGATGATGATGATGAAGGGGGAATTAATCCTTCTCATCACAGCCTCATCAGGTATTCTAGTGCAGATCCTCATTCAGCACAGATTGAGTGTGTGTGTTCAGAAATCTGCTGATTTTTTTAGCTCCTCATTGAGCCTGTTTATTTACTCATGTAAGTCTGTGTCAATAAATATTTAGGTTTTTATATTCATTTCAGTAATATTATTCAATAATGTGCAAATGTATATATGACTGTTGCTTTAAATTCAAATAAGATTGTGGTCCACGCCCTCTTTTCAGAAGAGGGAGGAGCTATAAACGCCTGTGTGTCACCATAGCAGCAAATCAAAACTCTAATGGCTAATGGACAGACGGCTGCTTCTCACTCAGGGCCGCTGTTTATGCTAATGAGGGAGAGATGGTCACTAGTGGGCGGGGCTTTCCCCTCTGATGACACGTACAAAGGGAGAATGTCAATCAAAGTGTTTCTGCAGACTGTTTTCATCAAGTCTGATTAGAACAAATACAATTCATTCAAGTTTACCATTAGAGGCTGCTGGATATATTCACACACTGCTGGTACACACACACACACTACTGGGTTTAAACCTCTTATATGAGTGATTTTTGCATATAGGTCACCTTTAAATGTCTGTCTGCCTACAATGTCTCATGTTTGTGTCAGTTTGGGATGTCCGGTAAGAAATAAACACAGAGAACAGTGCTGAACTAAATGAACAATAACTCCTCTTCAGCAGCGGCGGTGGTAAATTAGCCCTCTGTAACAAACACACCACAGAAGAAGAGGAGAAAAGGAGGGCCACATCCTCAGCCCCGCCCCTTGCTGATTCCACCCAGCCCTCAGTCTTGGCCAATCTGCTGGCTCGCCGCAGGTCGTCCGTCACTGTGCCGTCGGCCAATCAAATCAGTCCTCCGCAGCGGCCGCTGGACCGTCTGCCATATCTGCCACATTCACCATTCTTCCTCTTCTCATACGACATAGAGGAGCAGGAGGAGAAACCAGACGAGAAGAACAGCAGGTAGACCATATATCCCATGATGCAACTGCATCACTTCCTCCTGTGTGTCATTGAACCTGCTGATCAAACAGATTCATTTCTTGCTGATTCACTTCTGGTTGATTCACTTCTTACTGATTCACTTCTCACAGAATCACTTCTAATTCACCTTTCCCTGATTCATTTGTCACAGATTCTTGTTTTGCTAATTCACTTTCACTGTTTAACTTGGTTAATTCAGTTTCACCGATTCACTTCTCACTGATTCACCTTTATAAGTGACTTCTCACAGATTCAATCTTCTCTGGTTCACTTCTCACTTATTCACTTATACCAGATTCTCTTCTCACTGATTCACTTATCCCAGATTCTCTTCACACTGGTTCACTTCTCACTGATTCACCTTTATAAGTGACTTCTCACAGATTCAATCTTCTCTGGTTCACTTTTTGCTGATTCACTTCTCACTGATACACTCATCCCAGATTCTCTTCACACTGGTTCACTTCTCACTGATTCACTTATACCAGATTCTCTTCTCACTGATTCACTTATACCAGATTCACTTCACGCTGGTTCACTTCTCACTGATTCACTTATACCAAATTTTATTCAGACTGATTCACTTCTCAATGATTCACTTCTAACTGATTTACTTTTTGCTGATTCAATTCTCATAGATTAAATTTTTGCTGATTCACTTCTCTGAGATTTACTTTGAGTCAGTTCTTGCTAACTTACTGATTCACCAGTGTCTTCGTCTTCTGTGTGGAATTATCACGTCCAGTTCAATGAGCCATGAAACTTGTGCTGGTGGTAAAGATTTAGCTGGATTAATAATGAAGCAGCTGACATCTGATGGTGATTTCACTCCTTGTTTTGAGTTTAAATGACAGTAATAGTCACTCTGTATGTCTGTGGTCTGTTTTAGGTCATTCTCTGCGGTCAGTTCTCCATCGACACCCACTAAACAGAACGAGAGGTGTGTTCACACAAACACACTGCAGAGCTTTATTCAATACAGACTATTAATCAACAGCTAATCAACATGAAAATCACAATATTACTGCTGAAAATGGTCATCATTCATGGAGTGTTGATTCAGTTCATTGTAGTGTTGATTCAGTTCAGCTCAGTGTAGTGTTGATTCAATTCAGTGTAGTGTTGATTCAGTTTAGCTCAGTGTAGTGTTGATTCAGCTCAGTTCAGTGTTGATTCAGTTCAGTGTAGTGTTGATTCAGTTCAGTGTAGATTCAATTCAGTTCAGTGTAGTGTTGATTCAGTTCAGCTCAATGTAGTGTTGATTCAATGCAGTGTAGTGTTGATTCAGTTCAGTGTAGTGTTGATTCAGTTCAGTGTAGTGTTGATATAGTTCAGTGTGGTGTTGATTCAGCTCAGTGTAGTGTTGATTCAGTTCAGTGTAGTGTTGATTCAGTTCAGTGTAGTGTTGATTCAGTTCAGCTCAGTGTAGTGTTGATTCAGTTCATTGTAGTGTTGATTCAGTTCAGTGTAGTGTTGATTCAGTTCATTGTAGTGTTGATTCAGCTCAGTGTAGTGTTGATTCAGTTCATTGTAGTGTTGATTCAGTTCATTGTAGTGTTGATTCAGTTCAGTGTAGTGTTGATTCAGTTCAGTGTAGTGTTGATTCAGTTCATTGTAGTGTTGATTCAGCTCAGTGTAGTGTTGATTCAGTTCAGTGTAGTGTTGATTCAGTTCAGTGTAGTGTTGATTCACTGTAATAGTTGAGTTGAGTGGATCTGCTGATCTGCTGAATGTGTTGTTCAGACCGGCTCTGGGTGGGCTGCTGTCCTCCTCGTACCGTCAGCATCAGGAGTCTCTGGCGGCGGAGAGAGAGAAGAGACGAGTGCAGCGAGAGGAGCGACTGCAGAGGATCGAGAGAGAAGAGAGAAACAGACACAGGTGAGCAGCACTACTGAACACACACTGCATTATCATCTACAGCACCTGCTCACTTCATCTGTGTGTGTGTGTCTGCAGTCGGGACTATGTGTCCAACATGGAGGAGGCCAGACACGCCCGAGAGGAGAGGTGAGATTACCTCCTCTATTAATCTATCATTTATTGTTTATTTCTATACATATCATTCTAGAATTGTCTGAATGTTTCAGCAATTTTCCAGCAATTCTGGAGTCACCCGTATATATATATATATATATCTGCTGTTTTTAACATCTCTTTGAGGAGGTGGGGCTAATTAGCATATTCATTAGTCATGTATATATAATGAGGCAAGAGTGCAGAGTTATGTTCAAGCCCTTTTAGAATTTAGACAATAGTCTTGATGGGAAACATTGTTCTGGTTAAGTGTCACATATGGCTCTGCTGTTATGTCAGGTCGTGTGTGTGTGTGTGTGTGTGTGTGTGTGTTGACTGATGTCACATCTTGAACAGGTTTAGTCTGATTTCCCTCAACCTTTTTAACCCAGTTTTCCTCTAAACCAAACACACTTTTCCCTCCTCCTCCCTCCTGCCTGCCTGAAAACACACAGCGTGAGACTTTCAATTCAGATCTAGAGTGTGTGTGAACGAGTGTTTCTCTCTGACCGTGTGTTTGTGTGTGCGTGTGTGTCAGGTTTAAGACAGCGGAACGTCTGGCGGCAGAGGAGTTCGAGAGAGAGCGGCAGCGTTCAGCACCTCGAGGACTCCCGACAGACACCTGTCAATCATCCCGCAGTGCCACACCCTCCTCAGTGACATCACAGGAGGAGCAGGACACGCCCATCGCATCGTACCCGCCCTCTGAACCAGGTAAACTCAATATAATAATCAGTTTATCATTAATAGCTGACCGAGGATCCTTCAAATGATGCGTCAGACACACAGATGCGAACTGGAGACCATCCGTCTTGTTTTAATCTTAAGAAAGAGTGTGTGTATTGACAACATACGTGTGTGTGTGTGTGTGTGTGTGGACAGAAAGATGTTGCTCATAAAAATAGTAATATAAAATATAATAGTAAAGGAGCGTCACGGTGGCGCAATGGGTAGCACGATCACCTCACAGTAAGAAGGTCGCTGGTTCGAGTCCCGGCTGGATCAGTTGGTGTTTCTGTGTGGAGTTTGCTCCCCGTGTTCCTCCGGTTTCCCCAACAGTCAAAACACATGCGCTATAGGGGAACTGGGTAGGCTAAATTGAGTGTGTATGGGTATTTCCCAGTACTGGGTTGCAGCAGGAACGGCATTCGCAGCAAAAAACATATGCTGGATAAGTTGGCGGTTCATTCCGCTGTGGCGACCCCAGATTAAAAAAGGGACTAAGCCAAAAAGAAAATGAATGAATAATAGTAATGTTAAGGCTTTATATGTGTGTAAAACAGTGAATTCTATATATTTTTATCAAGAATAATTAACATTTTTGTTATTTTTATATTTGTCAAATGCCATCATATGCCTTCCACATTTAAAATATTGTCATTTACAGCGCTTGTTTTCCCTCTAAAAGTCAATAACAGAGGTTTACTTTCTGTTGTGATTGGAAATCAGCGTTATTTCAGCAGATATAGGTTTTCTATATTGTGTTTTCTGAAAATGCTGTATATAAATATGTCTAAAACATGGTCAATTTACATCATAGTTTTGTACCTTAGTAAAATGTCATTGCTGTATTATTGTGTAAGCCAGTACTGATAATGTTTCTTCCTAAATCAAAATCAAAATAGAGAATTTGTTTTGCAGAAACTACAGGAATGTTTATGTTATGGATGAATGTTAAATGTGTGTGTGTGATGTGCAGCAATGAGCAGCTCGCGTGAGGAAACATGCTTGGAAAACGCTGAGCACAAATAACTGTTCTGAAGTCAGTGTGTGTGTGTGTGTGTGTGTGTGTGTGTGTCTCTGTTTAACTGCTTTAAAAGAGTCAGTCATGAGCGCTGATACTGTAACCTCTCTGTCACCTCACACACACACACACACACACACTCTCTCTCTCTGAATCAGACTGTGTTATTCCTCTGAGGATGTGTGTGTGTGTGCGCTGACACAAACAGGTGTGTTTCCTGTTCATGTCCGGGGCCACAGAGGCCCTCAGAGCTCCACACTGCAGCAGAAACACTGATTTTAATTTGGCTGATTCCAGAATTGCTGCTACTCTTTGTGTCTCCAAGATAAATCTTCTAATATTCTTCAAAAACTAAAACCTTTAGTGAAACAGTTTTGAATAATAACACAGATTATATCACGTTTTCTCTAATAATAATGTTTATATGAGTAATTTGGGACGTTTAGCCTTGAAAATATGAACTTAAAGATTATTCCTGTCTCTGCCTCCTGCTTCAATTATCATCCAATATTCATTCATTCATTTTCTTTTCGGCTTAGTGCCTTTATTAATCTGGGGTCGCCACAGCGGAATGAACCGCCAACTTATCCAGCATTTGTTTTATGCAGCGGATGCCCTTCCAGCTGCAACCCATCACTGGAAAACACCCACACACTCATTCACACTCATACACTACGGACAATTTAGCCTTCCCAATTCACCTATAGCACATGTGTTTGGACTGTTGGGAAACCGGAGCACCCAGAGGAAACCCACACGAACGCAGGGAGAACATGCAAACTCCACACAGAAATGCCAACTGACCCAGCCAAAGCTCGAGTCAGCGACCTTCTTGCTGTGAGGCGACAGCAGTACCTACTGCGCCACTGCGTCGCCTGTCATCCAATAATGAAGTCTAATTTTCATCTTGTTTGTGTGTTTGTTTTATTAAGTTAAATATTACTGAATACATTTGCATGAAACCTCTATTTTCTGTATTATTTGTCATTTCTGTTTAAAACACATTTACATTAATACACACTCTAAGAAATTAACCTAAAATTAAACCCAAATTGGGTAAAATATGGAGAAACCCAAACATTGGGTTAAATTTGGTCCTATAAATTTAATAGAAGCCCTATAAATGCAAATTAGCATATTTTACTATAAAGCTTATAAAAGCACAAAGAAATAAGTCAAATTCCTAATGTACACTCTAAGAAATTCTGGGTTATTTAAACCCAAGTTGGATAATAGCGGTCATAAATGGAAATTAGCAAATGTTTAATTAAAGACCTAATTTGCATAAATATTTGCATATAAAACTAACAAAAATACAAAAAAAAAGAAACAAATTCGTAATACACACTCTAAGAAATGCTGGGTTATTTAAACTCAAATTGGGTAACATATGGAGAAACCCAGACATTGGGTTAAATTTAGTCCTATAAATTTATTAGAAGTCCTATAGTCCTATAAATGTAAATTAGCAAATGTTTAATTAAATGACCTTATTTGCATATTTTACTCTAAAACTAATTCTTAATACACACTCTAAGAAATGCTGGGTTATTTAAACCCAAATTGGGTAAAATATGGAGAAACCCAAACCTTGGGTTAAATTTGGTCCTATAAATTTAATAGAAGCCCTATAAATGCAAATTAGCATATTTTACTATAAAGCTTTTAAAAGCACAAAGAAATAAGTCAAATTCCTAATGTACACTCCAAGAAATTCTGGGTTATTTAAACCCAAGTTGGATAAAAGCGGTCATAAATGCAAAAGAGCAAATGTTTCATTTAGACCTAATTTGCATATATATTTGCATATAAAACTAACAAAAATACAAAAAAAAAAGAATCAAATTTGTAATACACACTCTAAAAAATGCTGGGTTATTTAAACTCAAATTGGGTAACATATGGACAAACCCAGACATTGGGTTAAATTTGGTCCTATAAATTTAATAGAAGCCCTATAAATGCAAATTAGCATATTTTACTATAAAGCTTATAAAAGCACAAAGAAATAAGTCAAATTCCTAATGTACACTCTAAGAAATTCTGGGTTATTTAAACCCAAGTTGGATAATAGCGGTCATAAATGCAAATTAGCAAATGTTTAATTTAGACCTAATTTGCATATATATTTGCATATAAATCTAACAAAAATACAACAAAAAAGAATCGAAGTCTTAATGCACACTCTAAGAAATGCTGGGTTATTTAAACTCAAATTGGGTAACATATGGACAAACCCAAACATTGGGGTAAATTTGGTCCTATAAATTGAATAAGCAAAATAAACCCAGCAGTTGGTTTAGTCTGTATTTCACTCAGAATTGGGTTGAAATAACCCAGCATTTGTTTTTACAGTGTAATCAGTCAACCTGATGAATTCAGTGATATATATCAGGTCATTTATTTACACTGTTTACCTGTAGCGTCTGACATGAAGTCATGTGATTAAACACATTTGCATATCACACACTGCCTCATTAGCATGCTGATTTCTCCACAGACACTAATGATCTAGAACCGGATGTGGAGGCTGATCTAGAACCCGAGGAGAAAAAGCCCACCGAAGAGGAAGTAGAAGAGGAAGTGGAGGAGGAAGTGGAGGAGGAAGTAGAAGAGGAAGTGTGTGCTGAACAAGAAGTGGGTGGTGCTGAGGAGCAGGTGGCAGAGGAAGAGGAGGAGTCTGAGCGGGAAGCGCCGGATGGAGAAGCGGAGGACAGCGGAATACTGAGCGATAAAGAGAGACAGAATGAAGAAGTGAACGAGAAAGACAACTGCTCTGCGTCCAGCATATCCTCCGCCAGCAGCACACTAGAGAGAGAAGATCGACTCGCTGCAGGCGCCGCAGACGCAGGTGATATTCAGTCACAATTATTCCTGTGATTTTTGTTTTCTTTCGCATATATTTCCCAGATGATGTTGAACAGATTCAGGAATTTCTCACAGTATTTCCTCTAATATTTGTTCTTCTGGAGAAAGTCTGATTTGTTTTATTTCGGCTAGAATAAAAGCAGTTTTTAATTGTTTTAAACCCATTTTAAGGTCAATATTATTAGCCCCCTTCAGCAATATTAGTGTTGGATTGTCTACAGAATAAACCACTGTTATACAATGACTTGCCTAATTACCCTAACCTTACCCTAATTACCCTAACTTTACCCTAATTACTCTAACTTTACCCTAATTACTCTAACTTTACCCTAATTACCCTAACTTTACCCTAATTACTCTAACTTTACCCTAATTACCCTAACTTTACCCTAATTACTCTAACTTTACCCTAATTACTCTAACTTTACCCTAATTACTCTAACTTTACCCTAATTACTCTAACTTTACCCTAATTTTACCCTAATTACTCTAACTTTACTCTAATTACCCTAACTTACCCTAATTACTCTAACTTTACCCTAATTACTCTAACTTTACCCTAATTACTCTAACTTTACCCTAATTACTCTAACTTTACCCTAATTACTCTAACTTTACCCTAATTACCCTAACTTTACCCTAATAACCCTAACTTTACCCTAATTACTCTAACTTTACTCTAATTACCCTAACTTTACCCTAATTACTCTAACTTTACTCTAATTACCCTAACTTTACCCTAATTACTCTAACTTTACCCTGATTACTCTAACTTTACTCTAATTACCCTAACTTTACCCTAATTACTCTAACTTTACCCTAATTACTCTAACTTTACCCTAATTACTCTAACTTTACCCTAATTACTCTAACTTTACTCTAATTACCCTAACTTTACCCTAATTACTCTAACTTTACCCTAATTACTCTAACTTTAACCTAATTACCCTAACTTTACCCTAATTACTCTAACTTTACCCTAATTACTCTAACTTTACCCTAATTACTCTAACTTTACCCTAATTACCCTAACTTTACCCTAATTACCCTAACTTTACCCTAATAACCCTAACTTTACCCTAATTACTCTAACTTTACCCTAATTACCCTAACTTTACCCTAATTACTCTAACTTTACCCTAATTACTCTAACTTTACCCTAATTACCCTAACTTTACCCTAATTACTCTAACTTTACCCTAATTACTCTAACTTTACCCTAATTACTCTAACTTTACCCTAATTACCCTAGTTAAGCCTTTAATTGTCACTTTAAGCTGAATACTAGTGTCTTGAAGAATACCTAGTCTAATATTATTTACTGTCATCATGGTGAAGAGAAAATACATCAGTTATTAAAGGTGTTATGCTTATAAATGTGGTGTAAAAATGTAAATACAGTCTTTTATTTTGGATGTGATTAATCTCGATTAATCTTTTAGCACTTATATGAACTGATTTTACAGAGTACACTCAATACAAACTATATCATTGTCATAGTCTTGTCCTGCTTATTTTTCTACTAATAATAATTAATAGAATTAGTAGGTAATTTATGAGGTAATTAGGAAATTTAATAAGGTAATTAATTTTTGACATTGTTTTATTATTGCCGGCCATTAATTATAATTTTAAATGATGTATTTTAATATCATCTATGATTATCAGGATATGAGATGTTTGTCATGTCACTGCATTTGATGTCCTTCAGTGACTTTGTTTACATGGACACCAATAATCAGATTTAAATACAATTAAGACAATACTCTGATTAAGAGTCGCCCATGTAAACAGCGATTTTTGATTAATTTAATCAGATTAAGGTCATCATCGAACTAAAGAGAAATGGATTAAGACGTGTGGAGTATGCCGATTCAGTCGCATTACTGAAGTGCAGTACAGACATGTAAACATCTTAATCAAACTTGTACCGTCATGTGGGACTTTTCGCCGCATTTTGCGACAAGATAATCTACACACACATGGGTGTCTGACACTATTATCTGCACCTACCGAGTCAGTGAAGACCACAGACACCTGCATCGCCAAATGTGGAGGTTTTTTTCTCTCATACAGCGTGCGGTATGAAACTCCATTAAAACTACACTCCAGCAGTTCATAGTTGCAACCAATATCTCGTTTGTCAGGGGGGCACGCATGAAATGTTCCTGAATGAAAATGAAAGTGCCAAACTGCCGTTAAAGTCAACAAATTAAGAATTAAACACCTGAAATTACATAAAACTCTGGAGGATACGTGGATAGTGCAGTGACATTAATCGATTTATGTTTTATAACATGTAAAACGGGATCATGAAAGAAACATTCAATTATTATTGTCTTAATTAGATTAAGGCAAATAATTTGATTACTGATGTCCATGTAAACGTAGTCAATGACACCAAAAATCTGCTTTTAATACGATTAAGACAATATTCTGATTAAGACTCTATCATGTAAACATGTAAACAGTGATTTTTGATTAATTTAATCAGATTAAGGTCGTAACCGAACGAAACAGAAGTGAATTAAGACGTGTGGAGTAGGCATTATTGAAATGGAGTACAGACATGGAAATACTGCAATCAAACTAGTACCATCATGTAGGACTTCCGCCACATTTTGCGACAGGATAATCCACACGCATGGCTGTTAGACACTATTCTCTGCACCTACCGAGTCAGTGAAGGACCACAGATACACACATCGCTAAATGCCGAGTTTTTTTCCCCATACAGCCTGCGGTATCAAACTCCATTAAAACTACACTCCAGCAGTTCATAGTTGCATCTAATATCTCGTTTGTGATAGGGGGCATGCATGAAATGTTCCTGAATGACAGTGGAAGTGTCGAACTGCAGTTAAAGTTGACAAACTAAGAATGAAACACCTGAAATTACATGAAACTCTGGAGGATATGTGGATAGCGCGGTGAGGTTAATCAGTCTGTGTGTTGTAACATGTAAAACGGTATCATGAAAGGAACATTCAGAAAGCTGCTCATGTAAACACCTTCATCTTATTATTGTCTTATTCAGATTAAGGCAAATCATTCCATTACTGATGTCCATGTAAATGTAGTCACTCTGTGTGTTTCTGCAGGTCAGTGGAACGTGAATGAACAGCGAAACAAGATCCTGGACAGTAAACTCTTCATGCTGGACATGCTGTACTCACAGAACAAAAAACCCTGCGAGGAGGACGAGGATGAGGATGAAGAGCTGGCGGAGGATAAAGAGGCAGACGGAGAAGAGAAAGAACCGGATGAAGATTCAGCGACACCGCAGGATGAAAACACCGAAGCAGACAAGAAGCAGGAGACCCAGAGTAACGTTCGGGCGTTCGCTGAGCGATTCGGGGACATAGTGAAAGGTCTGACCTCTCCACCAATAGAAACGCAGGATCCGCCTCCTCCTCCTCCTCCACCACCGAAGAAGGAGTCGGATTGTATTTGGGATCAGCTGATGGCGAGTCCGAGAGATCTGCGTATCGGTGATATCGACTTCACTGATTTAGGAGATGAAGATGATCAGGATGTGTTGGATTCTGGAAGTTTATATAGTTCTGGAGATCTTCAGGCTCCGCCCCCTCCTCCTCCGCCCTGCCCCTTTAACCTCCCGCCCCCGCCCCCTATGTTCGGCTGTCCTCCACCCCCTCCTATCTTCAGCATACGTGTGCCTCCGCCCCCTCCCTGCTTCTCCAACCAGGCTCCGCCCCCTCCAGAGATGAAGGCGGAGCTTCCACTGTTCCAGAAGAAGAAGAAGACCATCCGGCTGTTCTGGAGTGAGGTTCAGCCTGCAGACTGGATCTACCGGAACCACAAGCGCAGCCAGGAGTCGCTGTGGTCCAGACTCGAACCTGTCAAACTCGACACCGCTAAACTTGAACATCTATTTGAGAGCAAATCCAAGGAGATGCCTGTCGCTAAGGTGAGCAAATATTTACTCAGTATATTCAAGCAAATGCAGTTCTGCGTGTTTTGAATCATCACTCCTATCTGACTCACTTACTGAATCGGACTTTTGTTCACATTTCTGAACTAAAATTTGACTCATATGAACCGACACTTGTGGAGTCTGGCCTATTGGTTAATATGATATAAAAATATATGCTTGCGCCATGTAATTTGAATCAGTCGAATGAATCAATTCACTGAATCAACTAACACTTGACTCACTTGTTGAATCTCACTCATCTGTTCGTTTTACATTTTGTAATGAAATGTGCTCATTTTAAGGCTGTAATTAATCATGAAATCATGTGTGTATGTGTGTTTGTGTGTGTGTGTTGAACAGAAAGCAACAGCAGATGGGAAACGTCCAGAGATCATTGTTCTAGACTCTAAACGCAGTAACTCCATCAACATCGGCCTGACGGTTCTTCCTCCACCGCGCACCATCAAAACCGCCATCGTCAACTTTGACGAGTATGCGCTCAATAAAGAGGGCATCGAGGTGCGCAGACTCACACTACAGAGCAGTGTACAGGGTTACAGTTGGCCATTATAGAATGTTACATGTTTTCGAATTGTTACACTTTCAAATGTTTCATTTAGAAAGTTACTATTAGTCGATTTAAAACTTTATTTTCACTTGGAACATTTTGCAATGTTTTATTTCGAATGTTCCAGTTTGACCATTTAAAACGCTACATTATAGAATGTTACATTTTGGCATTTTTAAATGGTTCATTTACAATGTTAAATTTTGTCAATTTAGAGCTGTTTTTCAGAATGTTTCGTTTTTGAATTGTTACATTTCAGAATGTTCCGTTTGGTCGTTTTTGAATTGTTACATTTCAGAATGTTCCATTTGGTCGTTTTTGAATTGTTACATTTCAGAATGTTCCGTTTGGTCGTTTTTGAATTGTTACATTTCAGAATGTTCCATTTGGTCGTTTCTGAATTGTGACATTTCAGAATGTTCCATTTGGTCGTTTTTGAATTGTTACATTTCAGAATGTTCCGTTTGGTCGTTTTTGAATTGTGACATTTCAGAATGTTCCATTTGGTCATTTTTGAATTGTTACATTTCAGAATGTTTTGTTTGGTCGTTTTTGAAAGTTACATTTGGTTTATTTGAAACGTTCAGTTTTATAATGTTTAATTTACAATCTTATATTTTGTTGATTTAAAACTGTTTTTAGAACATTTTTTTTTTCATTTAGAACTACATTTAAGAATGCTTCATTTCAAATTAGAACAGTTTTTTTCGATTTTGTCGATTTAGAACTCTAGTTTTTTTTTCAGTTTAGAACTACATTTAAGAATGTTTCATTTAGAATGCTACATTGTGTCATTTCAGAACTCTACATTATAGAAGGTTACGTTTTGTCACATTTAATGTAACACTACATTATAGAATACTCTGTGGGAAACCTTTACCTCATTCTCCAACTCTCTGTCGGTGTGTGTGTGTGCTGCAGAAAATCCTGACGATGATTCCCACAGCAGAGGAGACTCAAAGGATACAGGAGGCTCAGCTGGCCAATCCGGATGTTCCTCTGGGCAGCGCAGAGCAGTTCCTCCTGACGCTTTCCTCCATCAGCGAACTCTCGGCCCGCCTGCAGCTCTGGGCCTTCAAACTCGACTATGAGGCCACTGAGAAGGTGATGCCACACACAGAGCTTATTTCAAGTAGAATCCTCTGGATCATTAGACATCTTTTTGCTGTCACTTTTCACATTCAATTGTTGCAACCTGTAAAATAAAAGAAATATTAATATCTAAAATTAACAATAATGTCAAATAAATATTTTTAAAAGGATTTAAGAGTAAAACTGAAATAAAAAATATTTAAAAACATAAATAAACAACCAAATATGTGCCTGTGCTGAAACACAGATGAGTGTGATGAATGTGTGACGCTGATGATGAACTGTTCAGGGAGATCTTACAGCAGATGTGCTGATGGCCAACAACACATTTCAGCATGTCAAAGACCTTCAAGTCAAACACAGCTCAGGCTCTCTGTCTTTTTCCATTTACTGCTCAGAGCATTCCTCAGGTTTTCCGTGTTTTATCTTCTCCTCTGACGCAGGAGATGTTTGAGTGCTCTTAATGGAGGGGAACGTCATGTGCTCCAAACAAAAGACTTCAATAACCAGAAACACATTTGTTTTCCCTCCATCTGAGAACAGACGATCACATGCAAATGGATGAAGATCCTGTCCTGCACTTCATTCTGCACCACAGAGGCTACACACCATCTGTGATGTCATCATGCAGTCGCAAATGGAGCTTTCTAAAATAGAACATTCTAAAATGTAGCAATCCAAAATGGAATATTCTAAAGTGTAGCATTCTAAAATAGAATATTCTAAAATGGAACATTCCAAAATGGAACATTCATAAATGTAGCGTTCTAAAATGGAACATTCAAAAAATAAAACATTCTGAAATGTAATATTCTAAAAGGGAATATTCAAATATGCAAGATTCTAAAATGGAGCATTCTAAAATGGAACATTCTAAAAGGGAATATTCAAATATGTAAGATTCTAAAATGTAACATTCTAAAATGAGGCATTCTAAAATGGAATATTCTAAAATGGAGCATTCTAAAATGGAATATTCTAAAATGGAGCATTCTAAAATGGAACAGTCTAAACTGGAATATTCTAAACTGGAACATTCTAAAATGGAGCATTCTAAAATGGAATATTCTAAACTGAAGTATTCTAAACTGGAACATTCTAAAATGGAACATTCTAAAATGAGGCATTCTAAAATGGAATATTCTAAAATGGAGCATTCTAAAATGAAACATTCTAAACTGGAATATTATAAAATGGAATATTCTAAAATGGAGCATTCTAAAATGGAACAGTCTAAACTGGAATATTCTAAAATGGAACATTCTAAACTGGAATATTATAAAATGGAACATTCTAAACTGGAACATTCTAAAATGGAACATTCTAAACTGGAATATTATAAAATGGAGCATTCTAAAATGGAGCATTCTAAAATGGAATATTCTAAAATGGAGCATTCTAAAATGGAATATTCTAAAATGGAGCATTCTAAAATGGAATATTCTAAAATGGAGCATTCTAAAATGGAATATTCTAAAATGGAGCATTCTAAAATGGAATATTCTAAAATGGAGCATTCTAAAATGGAACAGTCTAAACTGGAATATTCTAAACTGGAACATTCTAAAATGGAGCATTCTAAAATGGAATATTCTAAAATGGAGCATTCTAAAATGGAATATTCTAAAATGGAGCATTCTAAAATGGAATATTCTAAAATGGAGCATTCTAAAATGGAATATTCTAAAATGGAGCATTCTAAAATGGAATATTCTAAAATGGAGCATTCTAAAATGGAACAGTCTAAACTGGAATATTCTAATCTGGAACATTCTAAAATGGAACAGTCTAAACTGGAATATTCTAATCTGGAACATTCTAAAATGTAGCATTCTAAAATGGAATATTCCAAAATGGAGCATTCTAAAATGGAATATTCTAAAATGTAGCATTCTAAAATGGAATATTCCAAAATGGAGCATTCTAAAATGGAATATTCTAAAATGGAGCATTCTAAAATGGAACATTCTAAAATGGAATATTCTAAAATGGAACATTCTAAAATGGAACATTCTAAACTGATGCAGTGTTTCCGGTCTGACAGGAAGTGGCCGAACCTCTACAGGACCTGAAGGAGGGCATGGATCAGCTGGAGAAAAACAAAACACTGCGATACATTCTGTCCACGCTACTGGCCATCGGAAACTTCCTGAACGGATCAAACGTGAGACTCCACACACACACACACACACACACACACACACACGCACACACACACACGCACACACACTCATGTGATGACAGTAAGTGCAGCTGATGCTGGTGTGTGCAGGCCAAGGGCTTTGATCTGAACTATCTGGAGAAGGTTCCGGAGGTGAAGGACACAGTGCACAAACAGTCTCTGCTGCATCACGTCTGCAGTGCAGTGCTGGACAACTGTAGCGACACCACTGACCTCTACTCTGAGATCGGGGCCATAACACGCTCCGCCAAGGTACAACACACACACACAAACACACACACACACACACACAAAGACCATCATATATACAGCTGTGCATACACATATACACACACGTGCATATACACAAACAAACAAACACAGATATACATTTGACACATGTACTTGGAGATTGGTGCCGTCACACACTGCTAAAGTACAACAGACACACAAACAGTATACAAATACACTGATGCATATATACACACAAACACACACACATGAACACGTGCATAAACACACGTTGTATCATGAATATGATTCTGCAGGTGGATTTTGAGCAGCTGCAGGAGAACCTGACTCAGATGGAGCGGCGCTGCAAAGCATCATGGGACCACCTGAAGGTGATCGCCAAGCACGAGATGAAGCCGGTGCTGAAGCAGAAGATGTCGGACTTCCTGAAGGAGTGCGCAGAGAGGATCATCATCCTGAAGATCGTGCACCGCCGCATCATGAACAGGTGAGCAGACTACTGCTAATATTACCCACCATCTTGATTAGAACTACAAACCCGGGTGAAAAGTGTAAACAAACTACAAACATGGCCGACGCGCGAGACCAACCGTCAAGTAGAGAAGCTTCAGTCAAGCTGTTTGAGTGATTGTGGATTGATTTTCCAGGTTTCACTCGTTCCTGCTGTTCCTGGGTCAGCCGGCGTACAGCGTGCGGGAGATCAGCGTGACGCGCTTCAGTAAGATCATCAGTGAGTTCGCTCTGGAGTATCGAACCACACGAGAGCGAGTCCTGCAGCAGAAGCAGAAACGAGCCGATCACAGAGAGAGAAACAAGACTCGCGGGAAGATGATCACCGACGTCAACACACAGGTCCATGTCACAGTCCTTCATTAAATAATTACAATTAAATTAATCAAATAAATGCATCAAATAAAAAATATCATTTAGAAGTGTGAATAATTTCACCCAGTTTTAATTTTAATAAAGTGATCTTAATTATTTTGATAATAATAGTAATTATTTTATATACTGAAGCATCTTTGATAGACTTTCTTTAAGTAATTTACATAAAACAAAACAATCAAGAAAATGTTTGATTTAGAAACGCTCAGATTGTGCGCATCTTCATCTCATATTTCTTTGATTATTTTGTTTTATTGTAGAATTATTTGAATTAAAAGTCATCTATTTTAATTTATTCTAATTGTTTTACTTCGGTTTTTACTTTTACTGTCTTCATTTTTGTGAGTTTAATTGATTTTAAGTGTTCGAGTTCTGGCTGTTCGGTGATGTGGGCGGGGCTAGTGCTGTTATGGTTCAGTGGGTGTGATTACAGCTCTGATTATTGAGTGACATGGGCGGGGCTAGAGTTCAAATGATTCAGTGTTTGTCTAAAGAGTTCCGTTTGTTCAGTGATGTAGGCGGGGCTAGCACTGTTATGGTTTAGTGGGTGTGGTTACAGCTCTGATTATTGCGTGACTTTGGAGGAGCTAGAGTTCAGACTATTCAGTGGGTGTGGTTTCACCTTTATATATTCCGCACTGTGGGTGTGGTTAGAGTTCTGGTTGTTTAGTGATGTGGGCGGGGCTAGCGCTTTTATGCTTTATGGGATGTGGATAAACTGATTATTGAGTGCTGTGGGAGGAGCTAGAGTTCAGATTGTTCAGTGGGTGTGGTTTCACCTTTATATATTCCGCACTGTGGGTGTGGTTAGAGTTCTGGTTGTTTAGTGATGTGGGCGGGGCTAGCGCTTTTATGCTTTATGGGATGTGGATAAACTGATTATTGAGTGCTGTGGGAGGAGCTAGAGTTCAGATTGTTCAGTGGGTGTGGTTTCAGCTCTATATACTCTGCGCTGTGGGTGTGGTTAGAGTTCTGGTTGTTCAGTAATGGGTGTGAGGCTATCGCTGTAATTGTTTAATGGGTGTGGTTACAGCTCGATTATTGAGTGTCATGGGTGGAGCTAGAGTTCAGATTATTCAGTGGGTGTGGTTTCACCTCTATATATTCCGCACTGTGGGTGGGGTTAGAGTTCTGGTTGTTCTGCGCTTTTATGGTTTATTGGAGGTGGATAAACTCTGATTATTGAGTGCTGTGGGAGGAGCTAGAGTTCAGATTATTCAGTGGGTGTGGTTACAGCTCTGATTGAGTGCTGTGGGAGGAGCTGGAGTTTAGATTATTCAGTGGGTGTGGTTAAAGCTCTGATTGAGTGCTGTGGGAGGAGCTGGAGTTTAGATTATTCAGTGGGTGTGGTTACAGCTCTGATTGAGTGCTGTGGGAGGAGCTAGAGTTATAATTATTCAGTGGGTGTGGTTACACCTCTAGTTATTGAGTGTTGTGGGCAGGGCTAGAGTTCATCTTATTGAATGGGTGTGGTTTCATCTCTATATACTCTGCGTTGTGGGTGTGGTAGGAGTTTTGGATGTTTAGTGATGTGGGTGGGGCTAGTGTTCTGTGTGATGTGGGCGGGGCTAGAGCTGTGATTATTCTGAAGAGAGTATCATTAGCACACTGTCGGAGGCTGTAGGTCATCTGTTGATCCTTCATTTGTGTGTCTCACCACAGACTGATGATGAAGAGGACAGTGAGGTACGAGTGTGAGAGAGTATTAACAGAATGTTGAAGCTCAGCATCACTAATGGAGTGTCTTTGTCATTGCATAAGCTTGTGTGTGTAGAGCTGCAGTGGTTTTGTCTGGATTTGGCCTGTTGTGTCTGTGTATGTATGTATTATATTTGCATTTATGATGAAATCTCTATGATTTGATGTATTGTTGCCTTTGAACATTTTATTACTAACTATGTGCTGATATTCAATAATACAATATATTGTAATAATGAGCATGCATGAAATTGTTATCGTGGAAATAAATACTGTGAATATTTAGTAGTAAAAAAATTTTCAGCGGTGATTTTATGTAATTAAACTTATTGTTTGTATCATTTTCTATTTATTAATAAAGTATTTTTTATTTATAAATTAATTTTTAATGCTTAATTTTATGTAAATGTAAATAATAATACATTAAAATAGTACATTGCATAATAATGAAAATACAAAATCACGATAAGTAACTAGTGTGATTCTAACTATTAAAACTGTGTGTTTATTCAGGCGGCAGGTCGTGTGTGTGTGAGCAGCAGTAGTGCGCCTCCTGCAGGGCTGCAGATGCAAACGCAGCAGCCGCCGCCACAGCCGCAGGGTTTGTGTGACGCTGAAGACGCAGCTGAACACCAGCAGATGACGGCGGTGCTGAAGAGCAGAGACATGAGGACACGCACGCGCACACGAGCAACACAAGGTCTCACACACATACACACACACTTTACAAATTCACATACACACACATTTTACATACACACACTCACATACACACACTATACAAACTCACACACATACTCACACTATTCAAATTTACAAACACATACACACATTATACAAACACACACTTACTATACAAATTCACACATACACACACACACACACACACACACAAAATGTATACACATAATCATGTGGATGAATGTGTGTATATTTCTCTGTGTTTTTTGTGCATATGTCTTTGTGTGTGTGTGTGTGTGTGTGTGTGTGTGTGTGTGTGTGTGTGTGTGTGTGTGTGCAGGCCGCAGTGCGTGGGCTCCAGTGAATGAAGAGTCTCAGATAAACACAGAGGACGCAGCGGATGAGATCATGGAGAGAATCGTACGATCAGCCACTCAAAGTCCACGAGAGCGAGCGCAGCCGCGAGAACGACGACGCTCACGCGCAAACAGAAAATCACGTCAGTAAAATCACATATACTAATCTACAGTCAGCAGAATAACACAAAACAATTAAGCTGTTTACTGAATCCTTGAAAGAAACTGTGTGTATCATATATGATCCATCAGGCTTTATGGCTCATAGCGTATAATATAGCAGGAACATGGACTATAAATAAGCTAAAATAGACACTAAATAGACTAAAATAGACATTAAATAGACTAAAATAGACATTAAATAGATTAAATAGACACTAAATAGACTAAAATAGACATTAAATAGACTAAAATAGACATTAAATAGATTAAATAGACACTAAATAGACTAAAATAGACATTAAATAGACTAAAATAGACATTAAATAGACTAAAATAGACATTAAATAGATTAAATAGACACTAAATAGACTAAAATAGACACTAAATAGACTAAAATAGACATTAAATAGATTAAATAGACACTAAATAGACTAAAATAGACACTAAATAGACTAAAATAGACATTAAATGCACTAAAATAGACATTAAATAGATTAAATAGACACTAAATGGACAAAAATAGATACTAAATAGACTAACATATATTAAAATAGACACTGAGTAGACTAAAATAGACACTAAATGGACAAAAATAGATACTAAATAGACTAACATATATTAAAATAGACACTGAGTAGACTAAAATAGACACTAAATGGACAAAAATAGATACTAAATAGACTAACAAATATTAAAATAGACACTAAATAGACTAAATATATATGAAAATAGACACTACATAGATTAATACATATTAAAATAGACACTAAATAGTCTAAAATAAACACTAAATAGACTAATACATATTAAAATAGATGCTAAATAGATTAAATATACTAAAATAAACACTAAATAGACTAATATATACTAAAATAGACACTAAATAGACTGAAAAAGACACTAAATATACTAAAATAGACACTAAATAGACTAATATATACTAAAATAGACACTAAATAGACTGAAAAAGACACTAAATATACTAAAATAAACACTAAATAGACTAATACATATTAAAATAGATGCTAAATAGATTAAATATACTAAAATAAACACTAAATAGACTAATATATACTAAAATAGACACTAAATAGACTGAAAAAGACACTAAATATACTAAAATAGACACTAAATAGACTAATATATGCTAAAATAGACACTAAATAGACTATAATAGACTTTAAATAGACTAATATATATTAAAGTAGATGCTAAAAAGATTAAATATACTAAAATAGACACTAAATAGACTAACATATATTAAAATAGACACTAAATAGACTATAATAGACTGTAAATAGACTAATATATATTAAAGTAGATGCTAAAAAGAATAAATATACTAAAATAGACACTAAATAGACTAACATATATTAAAATAGACACTAAATAGACTAACATATATTAAAATAGACACTAAATAGACTATAATAGACTGTAAATAGACTAATATATATTAAAGTAGATGCTAAAAAGATTAAATATACTAAAATAGACACTAAATAGACTAACATATATTAAAATAGACACTAAATAGACTATAATAGACTGTAAATAGACTAATATATATTAAAGTAGATGCTAAAAAGATTAAATATACTAAAATAGACACTAAATATTTTAATATTCGAAAAGTGACAAAAGTCTTATCATTCGTAATCATTGGGATCACTGAGTTCCACCGCTGAGGAACAGAGAAAGTAAAGGTTCTGGAAAGACCCCTAAGCACAACTTTGAGAGCTGTGTTAATAAAACAAATCACAAAATCACCCCAAAGCCCTTAATCTGTTTATTCAGAGCAGAGTCGAAACCGTCAATAATAGGATACAAAAGAAAAATACAAACGATAGAATAAATTATGGAAGATGATTACAGCCAAATATTAATCCAAAATAAAACTTGAGATTAAAGTCAAATAACATGAGGTCGATCTTCCAGAATTTAACATTTCGAGGGAAAATTATATTTTCGGAGTATTATAGGAGTTTTAGGAGTATTTTTGGAATAAATGGAATACATTTTGAGAATAAATTTGTCATTTCAAGACAAAAAAGTGAGTTAAATTTCAGGAAAAAATTATAGAAATAAAAATTTTTAAATAAATTCTGAGAGAAAATTAGTTTTTCTAAAAATGAAAAAGTGTGAAAAAGGTGTAAATAAAATGTTGAGAATGAACTCATTAAATTATGAGGGAAAAAGTCATGTTTCAGGAACATATAAACGTTATATTTTGAGAAAGAAATATTTAAGGCGAGCGATTTTGGTTGAAATTTTGGTAGCCTCAATACAGCGCTAAATCAAATTATTTTAATGAGTTTATTCTTAACTTTTTTTGGCATTTTTCTTGCAATTTAATGACTTTAATCTCAGCATGTTTTTTTTTATTGCTTGGCTCTAATCTTCTTTCATACAAAGGAAATTATATTAAAAAATACTGTTCAGATCATTTACATTTAGCCAATCAAAACAGTAGTCAAATATACAGAAATTCAAGTGATTTAAGAAGAAATCAGGTGGTTCACATAGGAAGAGAGACTAAGAATACAGCCATTTTCATAATCATTTCAGACTGAAAAAATTAAGCACAGCTCTTGTTGTTATATTATCTGTGAGAGCATGGTGGTTTGGAGTAATGGAAATCTACATATATGGAGAATATATGGATATGTAAAGCGTTAAAAACCTGATGATCATATTTGATTGTTTTTCAGAAATTTAACAGAGCAGCTTTATAGGATTATTAACCAGTTATCTAAGCGATTGCAGCTAAATCTCCACTGTTTTGATGTTCTCCATGTCTCAGTGAGGAGGACTCTGAAAGGCGGTTTAACCCCAGAAGAAGCTCAAGCTCTGGGATTCGACACGTCAGAGATGCCGGTGTAACAGGACGTCCCGACTGAAAACACACTGATGTATTTGCCTTCAAGCAGTACTGATCTCAGGACGGCACAAAACCCACACACAGTCAAACTAAAGTGTGTTTAAAGCTGCGGAAAATCATCTCACGGGTCATTTATAGAGCAAAGCTCCGCCTCCAGAATGTGTGTTCCATTCTAAGCCACACCCACTCATTACATCACACCTCAGCAGCCAATTAAAGGCCTTCTTTGCGGTGTGATTCGTTCAATGAAGATGTTTTGAATCCCTAACTCAGGATTTGGTCGTTCGTTCATTATAAAATGATGAATTATTTTAAATGTGGCTTCACTAGAATCACTTTATTATGTCAGTCAGATTTAAATGGCTTATTTATTGTCAAATGTGCAAGAGAACTTTATAAGAGCACTAAATAGGGTTTATTTTGAGATCCCAGAGCTGAGAAACAGCTTTTAAAGGCAGACTGTGATGTTTCTATACTGTTCTTCTGTTTTTAATGACGAGGGTCTGTGCTTTTTGACCCGTTTTATGACGAAAGGCAA
Organism: Danio aesculapii; assembly: GCF_903798145.1. Classification (NCBI taxonomy): domain Eukaryota; kingdom Metazoa; phylum Chordata; class Actinopteri; order Cypriniformes; family Danionidae; genus Danio; species Danio aesculapii. The sequence goes on from NC_079453.1 coordinate 845,185, forward strand.
GTAAATAAATGCTTAAAAAGCTTTTTCCCACACAAAATTAAAAAACTTTCTCATAATTCTAAGTTTATATTTTGTAATTCTGACATTTTTTCCTCAGAACTGTGAGAAATATTCACAATTACCCCTTTAAATAGTCCAGAAATGGAAGTTGCTGCAGACTTTTATTTCAGTTTGATGACGTATTTCCAATTGAGAATTAAGTAGGGGGCGGGGTTTATTTGGAACTCCGCCTCTTATCTTTCACTTGCAGCAAACTAACGGTTGGAGGGAGCGTGGCTAAGCATATTTCGTCCAATCAGAGTCATCAGAGAAGGACCGCTGTTCCAGAGCAGATGAGCAGATTTTGATTAAAGATTACCAAAACAAAAGTAGGTTAACTTGCCCAGGTTAATTGTTCACCTTAGGACTAACGATGTGCGCTAGCAAAATAAACATTGCACATTTAGATTTGATGCAGACTTTAAGCTGTTTGAGTGTGTTATAGTGGCTTTGAATGTGCCTTTGACACAGAAGGAACTATGAAAACAAAGACTCACTCACGTGTTCTGTATTTTCTTACTCTTCAGCTTGTGTTTTCAGCCATTTTCCACCGTTGTCTGCGTTTTCAAGGAGTTTAGTGTTGGTTCATGAAACCATGCGGTGTTGCACCTTATACTGATACAGGATGAATATAAATGAAGATTTATGTGAGATCTACATCAGATGCATTCTCCCAGCTAACAACAAATGTTCTCAGAACTTGCCATAACGTTCCTTAAAGGTGACTTATTATGACCCTTTTTATGCTGCTGTTTATGCTAATGAGATGGAGAGATGGGCACTAGTGGGCGGGGCTTTCCCCCTCTGATGACATGTACAAAGAGAGAATGTCAATCAAAGAGTTTCATTCATCAAGTCTGATTAGAGTTTATCGTTAGAGGCTGGAGATATTCACACACTGCTGACACACAACTGGGTTTAAACCCCACATCATTCGATTTTGCATAATAGGTGCCCTTTAAATCATGTAATCTTATTGTAAACAGTGACCTTAATAACATTATTATAACCAAAAATTGACATCAATACATTGTCTAAACAAATGCACACAAAAACTTTTGTATAACTTACTGTGAATGTTTGGGAAACATTCTTAGAACATTAATATAATGTAAACAGAATGTTCTAATAATGTTTTAAGTATAACATTCTGACAACATTAATATAACATCTGAAACTTTATTAATATTTGAATGACTTTATTATAACAAAACAATAGCAAATCATCATTTCTATCTTTTTTCATTCATTCATTTTCCTTCAGCTTAGTCCCTTATTTATCAGTGGTCATCACAGCGGAATGAACCGCCAACTATTCCAGCATGTGTTTTACACAGCAGCTGCAACCCAGTACTGGAAAACACCCATACACACACACTCATACACAACGGCCAATTTAGTTGATCAATTCCCCTATAGCGCATGTGTTTGGACTGTGCGGGAAACCGGAGCACCCAGAGGAAACCCACACCAACACGGGGAGAACATGCAAACTCCACACAGAAACACCACCTGACCCAGCCGGGACTCGAACTAGCGACCTTCTTGCTGTGAGGCCACAGTGCTAACCACTGAGACACCGTGCCGGCCTATATCTTTCTTGAGCATCCAAAAGATAACTTAATATAACGTAATGGGAACGTTATGAGAATGTTTCTAGAACCTAAACTTGTTAGCTGGGAATCTCCAAAAATGACTAATTGTAGAAAGAGGTGAAAGTATGTTTTGATGAGGAAGAGACTGTAAAGATGCGCTTTTGTTTTTGTTTCCTCTGTAATTTTCGTCTGATAGTAGTTGTGTTTCTGTATGTGTTTATTTAAGACAACTGAAGCCATAATAAAGGTCACGCACAGGAGACGTGTTCGCCTCTCGTCTAGTTGAGTTTACAGTGTGTGTTTAGTTATATTTGCCTTTATTTCAGAAGACAGATCACCCGCTCACCTGTTTTTACTTTATTAACTGTAGGAAATGCTGTATCTGAAGTCATTTTGCAGAACTGAAAGACTTTTTCCACTTTGATCCACGTTTGTTGACACACCCAGCAATAAAATCCTCTCTGAAATACAGCAGCTCTCAGTGTTTGATTGCTGATCACTGTGATCATTCATTCATTCATTTTCGGCTTTGTCCCTTTATTTATCAGGGGTCGCCACAGCGGAATGAACCGCCAACTTTTCCAGCATATGTTTTATGCAGCAGATGCCCTTCCAGCTGCAACTCATCACTGGGAAACACCCATACACACTCATTCACACTCATACACTACGGGCAATTTAGTTAATCAATTCATCTGTACCGCATGTGTTTGGACTGTGGGGGAAACCGGAGCACCCAGAGGAAACCCACACCAACACGGGGAGAACATGCAAACTCCACACAGAAACACCAACTGACCCAGCCGGGACTCGAACCAGCGACCTTCTTGCTGTGAGCTAACCACTGCGCCACCGTGACTCCCCGTGATTATTATGCAAATCCGTAATTTATATTAATTTTTTCATTCAGTTCCGACCTTTTTAATTTTTAAATGAATAATTATATTAAAGTGTTATTAAAGCAATCAGCCAAAAGTTAATAGTTAACGACTTATTATTTATTTTGTGTTCATTTATACATCATATTATGACTAGATGGTTATTTAACACACATACACAGATATGTAAGTGCTTTTATGTTACTGTTGTTATGTTGTGTAACTTATTTTAATAAGTTAATCAGGCTTCAATTAGATTGTTTTTTAATTATATGACAAAGTTTAACAATATATTTAGTCAGTTTGATCGATTTAAGTTAAAACGACTAGAAAAGTATAGGTAGTGCTGTAGGTAGTGCTGTCGCCTCACAGCAAGAAGGTCGCTGGTTCGAGCCTCGGCTGGGTCAGTTGGTGTCTCTGTGTGGAGTTTGCATGTTCTCCCTGCATTGGCTTGGGTTTCCTCCAGGTGCTCCGGTTTCCCCCACAGTCCAAACACATGCGGTATAGGAGAATTGGGAAGGCTAAATTGTCTGTAGTGTATGACTGTGAGTGAGTGTGTATGGATGTTTCCCAGAGATGGGTTGCAGCTGGAAGGGCATCCGCTGGGTAAAACTTGTGCTGGATAAGTTGGCGGTTCATTCCGCTGTGGTGACCCCGGATTAATAAAGGGACTAAGCCGAAAAGAAAATAAATGAATGACTAGAAAAGTATTTGATTCAACCAAACAAATTAGTGCAGCAATAATTTTTACAGTGTATATATTGACTGTATGAAATGGAACAAATTGTGACTCCAAAAAAACTATTTTCCTAAAGAGATGGTCTCCTGTCATGCCTTTAATTCTTCAATAAAGAGCCATATTGTTATGATCAAGGTCACTCTTTCTTTCTCCACCTTATTGTCCCATTTTATTTATGATTTATTTATGTAGTTTTTTAATAATCTAACATTTTCCCCCTCTTTTATGTCCTAATGATGTTTTTATTTAATAAAATAAAAGAATTTGTGTGCAACAATAATGCATGCTCAGAGTCTGTATGAAACAATACTAACGTTATTTATAATAAAAACTAGAGTAAATTGTATTATTATGCATATATTGCAGTAAGCAGAGAGCTCCAGAAGGCGTCCTTTCCTCTGGTGTAACTCTAATGCATGCACAGATTCTTCAATATAGAGCTTGAGATTGTTATGATCAGGTCACTCCATTCTTTCTCCACTTTCTCCATCTTCTGATCTCTTTTATAAAACATTATTGCATATTTTTTGTTTTCTACATGTATCTACAAACATTACGGTAGCTATACATTAATGGACTAACATGCAAATAGTACTAATCATTTACACTGTACTCAGCTGTAGAGCGCCGCTAGCCGCTTTTCCCCCCGCCCGTTGCAGCTCCTCCTCCGGCCAGCAGGCGGCGAGTCCCCGCCCAGTTCAACCTCCAGCGCGCTTCATTTCTCCAGCACAGTCAGCGTGACGCAGTTAAATCAGTAGTGATTTCTGCAGAGTTAAATCTGTGTTTCTCAGTTCCTAAACTCTTGATTATCGAGCGGAATGGCGCAGAATATGCTGCTGTACTGGGGCACGGGCTCTCCGCCGTGCTGGAGGCTGATGATCGCCCTGGAGGAGAAGCAGCTGCAGGGCTACAAACACAAGCTGCTGTCGTTCGATAAGAAGGAGCACCAGAGCCCGGAGGTGAAGGCGCTCAATCCCAGAGCTCAGGTCAGACACCCAGCACCTGTGTGCAACTATAATGCATGCACTGAGTCTGTATGAAACTGCACTACACTGATATATGGTAACGAGTATTATTATATAACAGTAAGCAGAAAGCTCCAGAAGGCCTCTGTTTACTCTTGTGCAACTTTGATGCATGCACAGAATCTATATAAAACATCCTGCATAGATTATTACAGTAAAAACTATAGTAAAGTGTATTATTATGTATACATTATAGTGATAATAGAGCTCCAGCAGGTGTCTTTTACTCTGGTGCAACTCTAATGCATGCACAGAGTCTGTATAAAACAATACTATATACTGATTTATAGTACAAACTATAGTAAATTGAATTATTAAGTATATCTTATAGTAATCGGAGAGCTGCACCAGGTGCCTTTGTATTCTGATGCAACAGTAATGCATGCACAGAATCTGTAATAAAACAATACTACAGTGTTTATATTTAAAAACTACAGTCAAATGTATTATTATGTGTATATTATAGTAAGAGGAGACTTCCAGAAGGCTTTTCTTTTACTCTGGTGCAACTCTCAATCCATGCACAGAGTCTATTAAATAATACTGCAATGATTTATAGTAATAAAAAACTATAGTGAAGTATATTACAATGTATATATAACAGTGAGAGGAGAGATTCCACATCTGTGTGCAACTCTAATGCATGCACAGAATCTGTATAACACATCCTACAGAGATTATTATAGTAAAAACTATAGTAAAGTGTATTATTATGTATAAATAATAGTGAGAATAGAGCTCCAGCAGGTGCCTTTTACTCTGGTGCAACTCTAATGCATGCACAGAACTTGTTTAAAATAATACTATAGTCATTTATAATAATAACTATATATTAAAGTGTGATATTATAGTAAGAGGAGAGCTCCAGCAGGTGCCTTTTACTCTGGTGCAACTCTAATGCATGCACAGAACTTGTTTAAAATAATACTATAGTCATTTATAATAATAACTATATATTAAAGTGTGATATTATAGTAAGAGGAGAGCTCCAGCAGGTGCCTTTTACTCTGGTGCAACTCTAATGCATGCACAGAACTTGTTTAAAATAATTTTATAGTGATTTATAGTAATAACTATAGCGAACTGCATTATGTATATATTATCGTAAGCAGAGAGCTCTACAAAGCGTGTGTGCAACTCTAATGCATGTGCAGAAAATATTATATCTGTGTGTATATGTACATAAAATAATAATACCATCATGATTAGTAAAAACTATAGTGAAGTGTATTATATATACTAAAAGTGCTCTGTTCACACACTAATTCTGTACTTAATGTACTAAAAAATAGTATTAAATATATTTTAAGATAAACTTAGTAACATCTAAGTGTCCTCAACTGTCGTGTGTCGTCTATGGGCAACAGAGCATTCAGCCGCTCTGCTCCTCGGCTTTGGAACTCGCCACCACTTGCCATCATAAACATTGACTCCCTCACACTATTCAAATCAAGACTAAAACCCCACTTATTTAAGATGGCTTTAATACCTAATTAATTAATTTTACCTACACTATTGCTGTGTATATTTTTTATTATTTCTCTTGTTGTTTTATTGCTCTTGTTTTATTGTACGGTGACCTTGAGTTGTCAGAAAGACGCCTTTAAATAAAACGTATTATTATTATTATTATTATTATTAACTGTGCTACTTTGAGACGCCCTGAAATTGAACTAAAATTAGTTTTTAACATGCTATATCTGTATTTAAAAAGATAAATTATTTACAACTGGAAATACACTTGAACTATACTTTTAAACATTTAAAAATATATTTAGGATTAATTTAAAGTATAATAGTAACATATTAAAAGAATATACAAATTGTGACAGAAGTGTGCTAAATACTGTAAAAAGTGCTCTATTTTCCCTAACTAATTTTGTATTTAATGTACTAAGAATTAGTATTAAGCACATTTTAATATAAACTTTAGACCATTTAAGTGTTCTCAACTATGCTATTTTGAGACTGTGAAACTGAACTAAATTGTGCATTTAACACACTATATCTGTATTGTACAAAACTATATTATAGGTATAAATACACTTGAACCCTACTTTTAAACATTATAAGATAATAGTGTTTTGGACATTTAAGCATTTTGCATTCTTTCACATTAATAATGGATTCATTCATTCATTTCCTTCTCGGCTTAATCCCTTTTATTAATCAGGGGTCGCCACAGCGGAATGAACCGCCAACTCATCCAGCACATGTTTTATGCAGCAGATGCCCTTCCAGCTGCAACCCATCACTGGGAAACTCCCATTCACACTCATACACTCAACAATTTAGCTTACCCAGTTCACCTATACCACATGTCTTTGTACTTGTGGGGGAAACCGGAGCACCCAGAGGAAACCCACGCGAACACAGCGAGAACATGCAAACTCCACACAGAAACGCCCAGCCAAAACTCAAACCAGCGACCTTCTTGCTGTAAGGCGACTGTGCTAACCACTGCGCCACCCATAATGGATTCAGTTTACTGTTTATTACATGTGTTGTGTACCAAATTCTGGAATGAGTTGTGTAGATGTAGAAAAATAACGCATTGGGTTGTTTATATTACTGTAGTTGTTTGTGTTACTATAGCAACTGTATAAATTCCACAATGGAATAATTGAAGTACTTTATCACTCAAAAACCCAACACTGTTTATTATAATTCACTATTTTGTCATGTGGGGGGGTTTAATAATGCACTTATTTTGCAGCTTCCGACATTCAAGCATGGAGAGATCGTGGTGAACGAGTCTTTCGCCGCGTGCCTTTATCTGGAGGTAATGACACTGAATAAACACACAAAAATTGTCATTAGTAATTTACAGTAATTCGTTTAAGAAATGATCAATAAATCATATATTAAAATGTAATTTAATTAAACTAAACCTGCTGAAGATACTGTTTAAATCGAACTAAACGTATTTTACAGTGTTTATGCATTTAATTAAATTTTTACTACCGTTTTTATTGCTTGAAGGTTTTCATGCTGTTATTTCTGAGCAGTAAACGCTGTGTAGAGCAGTAGTAGTCATATATTTGTTGTAATTATATTTAAGTAGATGGAGAGGTAAACATCACTCTTTAATAAATGACTTTTTATTTGTTTGTTTGTTTGTAGAATGTGTTTAAGACTCAAGGCACTCGACTGATCCCAGACGATCCGGCTCAAATGGCACTCGTCTACCAGCGCATGTTTGAGACTGAAAACCTGCAGCAGAAGATGTGTAAGAGCGCTTAACATGTATTAAATAAGGGACAGTGTGTGGACTAGAGCTGTCACCATACTGGAATTTGAACTTTGATAAGTTACATTAAAAATACCCTGTCCAGTTATAGGACTGAGAAGTATGAAGGTATATATCATTACAGCAGAATTAAATGTGTATCATTAAATCATTTATAATTTCTTGCATACAGCGAAATGTAAATGAGTGTGCGTAGCCAACTCACGCACAGCATGCATGAAGCTGAGATAGACGCTCCATGGGAGACCGGCAGTGTTAGCAATTGCTTTATATTTTCAACAAGAAGTGATCACTTAGTTTCAGTATTTATACAAGAATTGTGATTGTTTATATCTTGTATTTTTAAAGGATAAAACTGTTTGATATTTCTGTAGTGTTTACATGTTTATGGTATTTTCCTGTTACTTTCTTGGGATATATTTGATGAGAAGACGTTACTTGAGAAATGTTTATAATAATAAAAATAGGCGACCCGGTGGTGCAGTGGGTAGCACAATCTCCTCACAGCAAGAAGGTTGCTGGTTCGAGCCTCATCTGGTGTTTCTGTGTGGAGTTTGCATGTTCTCCCCATGTTGGTGTGGGTTTCCTCCAGGTGCTCCAGTTTCCCCCACAGTCCAAAACATGTGGTATAGGGGAACTGGGAAGGCTAAATTGGCCGTAGTGTGTGTGTGTGTAAATGAGAGTGTATTGGTGTTTCCCAGTGATGGGTTGCAGCTGGAAGGGCATCCGCTGCATAAAACATATGCTGAATAAGTTGCCGATTCATTCTGCTGTGGCTACTCCAGATTAATAAAGGAACTAAGCCGAAAAGAAAAGGAATAATAATAATAATATCTGTTAACATAAAACACATATATGTGACATACAGTGTAATTTGTTGTTCGATCAAGTCATATTTTGTTTACTATATTTATATTTTGTTTAAGTCTTAAAGTCCAAATAGTAATAAATTACTTGTAAAAACAAAATTGGTGCAGTTGTATCCTATTTTCTTAATATCGTGTTGAAATCTGAATGTTATTATTATTTATTAACATTATTAAATCTAATGGATATAACATTTGTATTTTTTAAACTAATATTAACAAAAACTTATTTAAATTTTATTTAATTAATGCATTAAAAATTGGACAAGATTTAAAGTCGGCATGAAAACTAAATGTCCAATGTTTATTTTGTTAGCGCACATTGTTAATCTTAAGGTGAACAATTTAGTTTTTTTTTTGTTTTGGTAAATTTTAATCGAGTCCTTCCCTGATGGCTCTAATTGGGCAAAATATGCTTAGCCACGCCCCTCTAACCATTAAGTTTGCTGTGAGTGAAAGATAAGAGGCGGTGCTCAAATGTAACCGCCCCACCTCCTACTTAATAATTCATTACAGTTGTAAATACATTGTCAGAAACAATAGTCTGCAGCACCTTCTGGTTCACGCGGCGTTTAATGGGTGAATATCTTGTGTTTTCAGATGAAGTGGCCTTTTATGATTGGATGGTGCCTGAAGGAGAGAGACTGGAATCTGCTCTGAAGAGGAATAAAGAGAAGCTGATTGAGGAGCTCAAACTGTGGGAGGGATACCTGGAGAAGGTGGAGTTTCATGTTATACACTCAATTTGCATGCAAAAGTCAGCTCCTCTAGACTATAGATGAGGTCCAGTTTTTTTAGTTTATTTATGCATCATTTGAAATCTGATTAAATAATCTTTCCATTGATGTATGGTTTGTTAAAATAGGACGATATCCGGCTTAGATAAAAGCAAATCTAGTTGGTGCCTATGGCGTAGTGGAAAGTGCACCGACACATGCACTCTGGTGTTCGCGGCGACCCGGGTTCGATTCACGCCTCGAGGTCCTATGCTGATCCTTCCCCTCTCTCTGCTCCCCACACTTTCCTGTCAATTCTCTCTACTGTCCTGTCAAAATAAAGGTGAAAACCCCTAAAAAATAATTATAAAAAAAAAGAAATCTGGTACCTAAAATTAATAAAGTTCTTAAATACAATTGTTATGTCTAGAGAGAAAATTGAAGAAAAAGTTCTTAGCAGTGCACATTACTAGGGATGTGATGAGATCTTGGCCTTCGAGATCTCACGAGACTAAATCGTGACGAGAAAAAAATATATATTTTGCTAATATTTAAAATTATATATAAACACAATTTTTTTCATTCATGTATTAGCAAGTTATTGTACAGTGTTTGCATGTCCTTTACTGCATAGAATTAATTCAAATAGAAGTAAAATAACATTTATTACAAGTTTATTTTTTTTTAAAGCACCTAAATAGTTTTGCATATTGTGATTTATTTATTTATTTATTTTTCAGCTGAATAAAATATTTTCCTTTCATGTATTTCATCATTGAAGACTTTTTAAAAATAGTGTCAAAATCTCGCCTCGTCTCGTTTTCGTGAACTCAATCTCGTGTCTGGTCTCGTGGAGTAAAGCCTGGTTTATACTAAACGAGTGATCGCATGACCCATGGCGCATGCCTTGCGCGTTGCCGTGCGTTTTTACTTCTGCGCACTGTTTGTGTTGCTCTGCAATAACACTTACGAAACACCAGCTGGCAGTAGGTTTTTATCTTTCTCTGTGTTGAGTTCTTCGCTGGTGTTTTGTTTTTTTCCGAACGCTACCTTAATGTACCTCATTTTGAGGCAGGAACCGGCGGACGTGTGACAACTTTAATTATGAGGTAAACACAAAGCAAAACTTTCCATCTGGAGCTCCTCCACAGGACTCGACACTTGTAAACACTCGCTCCATCAGGTTTGCGCGGCTCTCGTTCCTGCCCACACTTATCAGTGCTACCAAGCCGACCAATCACAGAGCTTGTGCTATGCGTCGTTGTGAAATGTAGTTACATTTTTTGAGCGATGCGCATCAGCAACAGCCTCAGCGAGGGCTATGTGACCAATGCGTGCGCTTGACGCAGAAGTATAAATCAGCGTTAAGCGTCTCGTCACAACCCTACACAGTACTAATAAAAAATTAAGTTTTGATATATTTACAGTAGAAAATTTACACAAAAGTCTTCATTGAATGTGATCTTTACTTAATATTCGAATGATTTTTGGCATTAAAGAAAAATCTGTACTTTTAACTCAAACTTTTGGATTATCACTTGTATGCACTACTAGTGTTAGTATCATTACAGCACTAAAATATTGCTGTAGGATTTGCTTTATCATTATTTGTGAAGTGTACTTATGCTTCCAGCTTGAAGGAAACTGCACACAATAGAGTTATTCATAATAAAATAAGACACTGATGATTGTTCAGCCATTAAAACAAGGCTTCAGAGCACAAATGACACTTTTGTCTTTCTTTTTTTTTAATGCAAACAAGCAAAATCATCTCACACACTAAAATGAGGATCCTTTCCAGTGTAGATATTCATGTTTTATATCACTGTATGCCTCTAAATTTAGTTTTATTGCATTGATTTGCAGTGTCATGATTAGTTTTGTTTTTTTTGCAATATCATGCAGCCCTAATTCACATAAGGGCTGAAACTGCCCCTTTGCCTAATAAACTTTCCTCTTTGTTTCCTCATGAACTCTGATTGGTGCTTCAGATGGGTAAAGGCTCGTATCTGGCTGGCAAGAACTTCAGCATGGCCGATGTGGTCTGTTTCCCTGTGGTTGCGTATTTCCCTCGACTACAGTGAGTGAATATAAATCTCCATTAACACTTTAAATTCCACATTACCTTTAACCAGTCTCTGTGGTCAAAATGAGTTTTTTGGGTTAATGATAACTTATGGACAAAACCAGGTGTCTGCAGGGTATTAAAAAGTCTTAAAATGTTTTACATTTCAAAAACAAATATTAAATATACAGAAATATTGTGTTGTAGGTTTTAAATCATTAGAATCAGCTCTTAATATCCTACACCGACTTAAAGCTTCCCAATTGGGCCAACACTCCATCTCAATAAAACTTTAAACACAAGATTTATTTGCTAACTCTATTTTCCAATGTGGTTTAATTAATCTTCCGTACAATAACACAGGTTTAAAAGTCCTCCATGTATTTATGGATACCTGCTGAGGACACTGAGCGGCACAGACGTTGTTTTAAACATGCATTTAGTTCATTATGGTTTTTAATACGTGTGTTTTTTCACAAACTTGTCAAAAGTTATATTGGAAAAAACGTGTATGTATGCATGTCTGGTATTATGCATCAATCTAAATATGCAGATAATATTTATAGTTTATAATATTTATTTTTTGGATTGAGCAGGTGAACATCTTGTCCACTCCTTAGCATTTAGCCCTGTATAAATCTGAAATGTCATCCAAAATGTTTTTAATAAGGTCTTAAGTTTTAAATGTGACTTGCAGAAATCCTGCAAAAGGTCAAGCAGACGTTTCTGATATCAGTAAAGAGTTTAATGATTGACGCTGATGGGTGAAGGTTTAGCTGACTGGTTTAATGTTTCATCTGTTTCATTTAGTTTAAAGTCCGCTTCAACTGGAAGGTGTGCCCACTTTTCATATTGTGACGCAATTCTTAGAGAAACAGAATATTAAATGAGAAAACAGTGGGCGTGGCTTGTTTTTGTCTACTGTGAGCTGATTGGATGTAGTAAAGTAGGCGTTTCATTCAGAATGATGAGGAAAAGGGTTTGGGGAGAGTTAAGCTGCGGTCACACTGGGCTTTTCCTCCCATAGACTTCCCTTCATACGCACGCGAATGCGTCAGACCGGAAATGCAAGGTCATGCGTCAAGTTTCGCATGTCGCTGCGGTGCAAAGTTCAAGCTTGGTGAACTCTGACCTGCGAAATCGCATCACTTGACTGTGTGAGACCAATCGAGGATCAAAACAGGACCTCTCTGGACAGAAATTTAAAACATGGAGCAATCGCTCACTTTATTTAAAGTCTAATAATCTTGTTTAATCCCGCCCCTTTTCAAAGCGCTGCACGACAGAACTTTGCACACACAAAGCCCAGTGTGACCGTAGCTTTATTACAGTCTAACAGACTCCTCCTCCTCACCATTTCTGTTTGTTGTCATAGCAATGCCAAAACTGACAGCTGGAGGGGTGTGGTTAAGCATGTTAGCCACGCCCAATACCTCAGACAGACCTAATCGGTAAAGTCTAGATTGGATACGCGGCCGGTCGGAAGTGTGATATGCACATTAATTATAATAGCATTTTTTATGACACTCTATAACAATAATTAATATGATTACAGTACTGTGACGGTTGGGGTAGGAGTAGGCGTTAAGAAATACAATTTATTGGGTAATTTAATAGATAACATAAATAATACTCAGCACAACTACTGTTTTTATATTACTGTGACGGTTGGGGTGGGGGTAGACGTTAATAAAATACAATAACTTGGAAATTTAATAAATAATATAAATAATTCTCGTTAACTTACGGCCACATCCATATCCCATCTAGCAACAACTGACCTAATCTGAGAAATGAACTGAAAACAAACAGGAAGTGCAAATGCAGAAATTCAGATTTCAGTTTCAGATTATAAGGGGCAAATTATTGATTTTGTTTCTTGATGACACTAGCAATGTGAGATAACAAAATCAGTATGTTTAGTTTGGATTTCATGTGTACTTTACTGTTTGATGTGCTTTCAGGTGTCCTAAAGAGAGATGTCCCAGACTGATGGAGTACTATGAGATGGTGAAAGATCGGCCCAGTATTAAAGCCTCCTGGCCTCCAGAGTGGCTGGAGAAACCGGTGGGTGCGGACATTCTCAAGAGCCTCTGAGGAACCGGACAAATCTTCACCACATTTATAAATTCACCTTAATGCCTTACAGAAGAAACTGCTCTTCCACAAATATTTCTAAACTAACCACCTGTATTACATTCATTTAATTTCCTGCATAACATTGTTGAGTCAGGCTGCATGATATTGGGGAAAAATTACATTGCAATATTTAGCTTTTTTGCAGTAGTGACTTTCTAGTATAGCGGATCTGCATAAAATATAACAAACCTCATGAATACCAAAACGAAGGATACAAAAGAGAAACAAAAATATTTTATATTTTTGGGTAGTGGTCAGACAGAGATATATTGAATTATCAAATGTGAAATAACACTTCACAGTCTTCCCTATATAAGTGAAATGCAACTAATCTGCTGTATGTTAATGCTTTAAACTCATTTATTACACAGTATCAGGAAGAAGAAAACAAAAAAACTTATGAAACATTATAAATTTAACTCCACAGTCGCTAAATTAGTTATAAAAAATGACATGCGCTTCAAACTGTGGTGCCTGGTCATCTATAATGCCTACTTTGATCCTGAAATGTTATGTTGTTCAGCCCTATTGCAGAGATTGAATTGTTGACTATTGAATTGAACTGTTTAAGGCACAGTTCACCCAAATGTGAAAATTCTCTCATCATACTTGTTCCAAACCACTTTGAGTTCTGGTGCCCTGTGGAACACAAAAGAAGATGGTTTGAAGAATGTTGGAAAGCTGTAACCATTGACTTCATTTGTATTTTCAGCTATGGATGTCGATGATTACAGGTTTCCAAAATATCATTTGTATGTGATTAAATGATAAGAGGTTTTTGTTTTTGGGTGAACTATCCCTTTGCTGTCATTGTGCCTTATTAACATGATTAAAGCTCTGCATGAACCGTGGATTAACTGTTTACGTTATAATTTAACAATCAACACAAACCATCAATCTGATGCTGTATCTAACATGTTCAGCCTTTTGTTGTTGTGGGCCTATGAAACTGTTATTTTCAAAAGAGATAGATAAGATATTCACCTTAATTTCCATCAATAAAATGTTTCTGTTTTATATGAATCCCCAAGCGCTTGACTAATGTTAGTGTTTATCGCCCAAAATAAATAATAAACAAACTTCTGTCATTGTTGTTTTACTTGCCACATTTATTTATTTTTTTTAGGTAGATGAGGCAGTTTTGTACATCAGCACAAACAACACTATTTTGATGATCTAAACATTAATATATTTATGTACTGGTGTATAACTACTCAGTTAAATGAAAATATAATTACTGTTACTTACCGGCGGCGTGACAACAGTCGAGCTCCACCCACGTCCTCCTGGCGTTTGAGCTGGGCTTGACGGTTAGGCTCATGAATATTAATTAGACAGCGCTAGACTTTAATAACTAATGCTGTTTTTTTTTAATTTTCAAACAATGCTGTCTATAAAAAGACAAATCAAAAGCCCATTCGCATCAACAATCACTTTCTTGCGAAAGCTACAGCGCCATTACTGCAGCGTCGTCTTGCGCTTTAAATATTCGCGCTCTTTAAAGTTGGATGGATTCTGATTGGCTGTTCTGACCGGTTGTTTTTATCCACTTATTAACAGGTAAAATTCATAACGAAAGTAATTTTAGATATCTCTAATCTCGTTTCAACAGCGTTTTCACATATTTTATATCCTGCCATAAAGCTTAAGGTTTTTTTAAGAGGTAAATATATTCAGTTTGTAAAAGCACACCTCGAAATTAATTGAAAACACAAACAAGTTAACATTTTAGAAGTGTATATTTCCTTCAGATCACACTGAAAAAGCATTAATAAACCAAAATAAAATGTGTTTATGAAACATCTGATGAATGCAAATAAATTCTGTATCATAACCGTTAACCTTCTTCAAGTCTGTGACGGATAATTCGACAATACTGTTTTAAAGAGACAGTTCACCCAAAAATAAAATTCAGTCATCATTTATAAAGGTTCGTTTCAACAGTGAAACATTTCTTTCATCTATCGAACACAAAAGAAGATATTTCAAAATATTCCAGAAACCTGTAACCATTGACTTCTATAGTGTTTGTATTTGTGTTCCTTCAATGGAAGTCAATGGTTACAACATTCTTCAAAATATCTATTTTTGTGTTCAACAGAAGAATAAGAAAACCTCAAATGTTTGGTACCTAATGATGGTAATTACACATATTTTGTTCACAATTTACAGTAAGATTGTATCAGTTACCGCATTTACTAACATGAACAAACAATCAGCAATACATTTACTACAGTATTTGTTCATGTTCGTCAATAAAAATACATTTGTTCATTGTTAGTTCATGTTACCTCAAGGTCCAATGTCAATTTGTATGTTAATAATACATTAGTAAATGTTGAACGATGATTATTAAATGCTGTACAAGTATTGTTCATTATTAATTCATGTTAGTAAACACATTAACAAATGAAACCCTATTGTAAAGTGTGACCCATATTTTTTCAGTGAACTGTCCCTTTAAGGTGCTTCAACAAAACAGAAAAGCAGGTTTACATGCTAGAAATGTGTGTTATCGCCACTGTATAAAATGCTGGGCTCCACACAATTCCTTCAAGCTACAAATTTAAGTGCATTGAACATAAAACACTTAAGTTGTCCCAAAAAACTGAAGAATTGTGTTGATTCAGCTCATTTTAAACAAGCATTTTGGAAAAAGCAGCAAGAATCATCAAAATGCTCCTGCTGTTTTGTGTGTAGCATGTTCAGGGACTTCATTTCCCATAATTCCCTGCATGCTTTAAACGCAGCTCAATCATTCAGGCATGATAGTACCAGTACAGATGAGATCTAATATTCATCATCATCATCCTCCTCTGATGAAGAGCAGCTGTGGCTCTGTCGGTAGCAGTGCGCGAGGCTGCGGAGCTGCTCCAGATATTCGCTGACTTCTGCATGTTCGGGGCCGTGCGTGAGGAAACTGGGGGCCACACGCCGCAGGTCCAGCGCTGCACACGCTTTCTGCAGCTCCGACAGCTGGAGACCCACGGCAGGACTGCTCTGGAGAGACGTCAGCACAGGAAGACATGACACAGGCGGACAGGAAGCTGGAAACACAGGAAGAGGAACAGATTTAAAGGGACAGTACACACAAAGAATGAACATTTTGTCATGACTTACTCAGCCTTTACATGTTTCAAATCTCTTGAGGTTCTGTCTTCTGTTCAACACAATTGAAGATATTTTGAAGAATGTTGAAAACTGCGTAATAGCCATCAACTTCCACTGTAGGAATCACAAACACTATGAAGGTCGATGGCTATTAGTATGCAAGTGAATAGAATGAAAAATAAAAACCAAACATTTATTATATATATTAAATCTTGTTTTAAATATGCATATTATACATTGTTTAACTCAATATTCATTTATTTCTGCATACATTTTAGCACATAAATCTTATTTCAAGAGTTCACACTGAGCTGCTGATTGATTATAAAGCTTGTTTGGCATGCTGTCCCGGGAGAGAGCCCTGAGCTCATAAGATCCTCGAGCCTGGGGCTCCCTCCCGTTTGCAAGGCGAGAAGGGAGTTTGAGCTCAGGTAGATCTGGAGAACTCCCCTGCTGTAGTAGCTAACAGATAGCGATTGCTTTAAGAGATAACTACTTACTGGAGCATGTCTACGGTGCTGATTTGGGTTAGTCAATTAACTTAAGTTGCATGTTTTTGGAAGGTGGGAGGAACCCGGGGGAAACCCACGCGAGCACAGGGAGAACGTGTAAACTCCACACAGAAACGTCGGCTGGCTTGGTGAGGACTGGAACCAAAGACGTTCTTGCTGTGAGGCAACAGTGCTAACCACTGGGCCACCGTCTCATCTAGGAAAGGGGGGGGGGGGGGTGGGGGGGGGGTAGGGGTGGAAGGCGGGATTCTTCAAAACGAAGATGGCTGTTATATGGAACTTATGGCCTGTTTCCACTGAGTGGTACGGTACGGTACGCTTTTATGGCCGTTTCCACTGTCAAAAGGCATACCGAACCGAACGATCTGCAGTTATAATCAACTCATGTTCATAGAAAAGTTATTAATAAACATTTATACATGAGTATTTATGCATGTAAAGCATCTGTTTTGTGTGAAGAGCTTCTCATATGATATGTGAGCGACCCGTACAGCTTAACTGTAGACATTTCCTCGAGTGAAAATGACGTCGACTGAAACTTTCTGTCGTACACCACGCCCACCAAAAAGGCACCCTTGGTAGTGGAAACGCAAGCCTGAGAAAGGTGACCCGTACCAACCCGAACCATCCCATACTGTACCAGTCAGTGGAAACGAGCCATTAGGGTAATTATAGTGGCTTAGGGGTCGTCTGATTGGTGTATGATAAATTGGATAACGCAGGACCAGCCGGAAGCAATCATAAGCAGGTGATCCTCTCGAAATTAGTTTATAAATAAACTTCACTCAGTGCAGATTGGTTTATCATATTAGAGTCCAATGTTTTTACAAGGGAGATTATAACTTTATAATTCAGATACTGAAAAAAAGGCAGATTTTCATAGTTTTTTTTGTTTTATAGAACATATTGGACATAATCACGCTAAATACATATGAACACAGAATATAGATATGGATAAAACTGCAAAGTCTGTTGTTAGTACTACTGAACATTTTAATAAGTTGCACTGCATTGCTGTTGAAATCTACAACTCTAAAATAATAAAGGGTGATTAAAAACACACGTAAATGAGATTTCTTTTTTTAATGTTGTCTTTACATGAACATACACTATGAATAGAAGTCTTTATAAACTGACAGCTGCGTGGCAAACCTTTATTAAATAAATGGATATCTGAAAAAGAAACAAACAAAAGGCAGGCAGGCAGGGTGACTTAGCTCTGTGTGTTGTTGAGATGTGGGGGCGTGGCTTCCAAAACTTAAAGCAGATCTGAATGCATGCTTACTTACATACAATTGAAAGAAAGGGGCAGTTTTATATTGATGCGAGACTCACGGGAGCCAGGAGTGCTGTGGCTCTGGAGGAAACCCTGAGGGCTGAGAGACGGATTGAAGATCTGTGGGAACGGAGGAGTCACTTTACTGCCACTGGAGACCAGCTGAACCGCCCTGCACACACACACAGAGACAGAGACACGCACACACACTCAGATCTGAAGCCAGCCACAGGACTACAGTCTCAGAGCTGCTGTGTGTGTGAGACTCACAGTGGGGATGATGGGTAATGTGACCTGATGTATGCAGACAGAACATCCTCTCCTGAACGCTCGTAGTGCAGAGGACTAGGCGCCTCCATACCAGGGAGTAAACGACTAGAAATAAATCATATAGTTAAATTTATATTTATTTATATATATATATATATATATATATATATATATATATATATATATATATATATATATATATATATATATATATATATATATATATATATATATAATTTTATTTATATAATATTTAGATGATAAATATATTATTTATATAATTTTATTGACATATTTAATTTTTTATACAGTGCTCAGCATAACTAAGTTCACCCCATTTTGAAAATGAATATTACTCTTCATTTCTCAGAGAATATAGGCAATATATCTGATGCATTTAAACAAAACAAATTTATTAAACAGATATATTTATTAAAATAATATTTTAGTCACCAAACATGTTTAGAAATTGAAAGATAATATGTTTTTTAATCATTTATTTCTGTTTCTCTTGATTTTTGTAAAGCTTCCTATAGAAAATATGAATTTACATGACAGATTTGTGAGGGGTGTACTTATATATGCTGAGCACTGTGCATTAATATCCATTTCTCAGTGAATAAAGGTCATTTATTTTGGTGCATTTCAACAAACAAACAAAACTGTTTTATTAAACGGATATATTTAATAAAATAAGAGTTTAGTCACCAAACATCTTTATTATCAAAGATAAATATTGCAAAATAATTGACAATATTTCAACTAAATTTTCTAGATAGTTTGTTTCTCTCGATTCTTCCTCATTTTTATTTAACATTTTCCCTAACATAACAATTTGGGTGTAGTCATTTTAGGATTGAGATCTTCATTTATTTTGTTAGATTAGCTCCAGATTTGTCTTCAGGACTGACTAATCTAGTGCAGTATTTCCCAACCCTGTTCCTGGAGGCACACCAACAGTACATGTTTTGGATGTCTCCCTTATCTGACCCATTCACTTCAGCTTTTGGAGTCTGTCTAATGTTCTGATGAGTTGTTTCAGGTGTGTTTGATTAGGGAGAGGTTGAAAATGGGTACTGTTGGTGTGCCTTCAGGAACAGGGTTGGGAAACACTGATCTAGTGTAATGTATCTGCACAAATATATTACTGTAAAGCATCCTGTAGAAAATATGCCTGATATTTGAGAGATCTGTGAGGTGTGAGCACATTTATGCTGAGCACTGCATACACAATATATAACTGTGACCTTAAAATGGCTTTAAAACAATTAAAAACTGCTTTTATTCTAGCTGAAATAAAATAAATAAGACTTTCTCTAGAAGAAAAAATATTAGAGGAAATACTGTGAAAATTTCCTGAATCTGTTTGGGAAATACTTGACAAAGAAAAAATAAATTCACAGGATTCATTTACTAATAATTTTGACTTCAACTGTAGTAAACAGCATAATATTTGAGTAGTTTATATATATAATTATTAGTATTAATAATGCAGTATAAACGCGTCCTCTGACCTGACTAAACTCTGCTCATCCACACCCTTCAGAGTGACCGATTGGCTGAAGCAGAAGCGTCCGTCACTGATCTCAGGACAGGCAGAGAGGGATCTCCAGGGCAAAACATCAGAAAACGCATCCAGAGCGTCTGGCAGACAGCCGCCGAGCATCATGGGAAACGGCACAGAGCCATACGCTGAAACCACCTGCAGAAAAACACACGCGGAACAATCAGATCAACAGCCAGACTGAGGATTACAGCAAAGTCAAAGTGTTTACTTAACAAGGACCTATTGTGCAAAACTCACTCTTATAAGCGGTTTAAACCCAGTTGTGTGTGTCAGCAGTGTGTGAATATCTCCAGTCTCTAATATTAAACATGCATTAACTGTATTTCTTCTAATCAGACTTGATCAAAACAGCCTGCAGAAACACTTTGATTGACATTCTCCCTTTGTATGTGTCATCAGAGAGGGAAAGCCCCGCCCACTAGTGACCATCACTCCCTCATTAGCATAAACAGCCCTCAGATCTACCAATCAACAGAACTGACAGAAAAATAAAGCTCCATGTTTTCATTTGCGTTTCCAACCTCAGACCTTTAATGAGCCGGGCATGTCATACGGTGAGCTCAGTATGGACGTTAGAGCAGTTTACCATAGTGAAAATAAAAACAGCAGTCACTCGAGATGCATTTCTTGAATTTATTCCACTGTCATTTTTAGGATCTAGCAGGAGAGTGATAAAGCTATACCAGCTGAACGCAATCAAAAAGCGACCGCAGCTTTATATTAGCAAACTAAAACCCCTGATGTTCCAGGACTTGGATGAAAACATATATAGAAAATCTCTGTGGCTTTGAATGTGTGGAAAAGACCTTCTCCAACTCCATGATATTCCAGTGATATCTTATCATGAATTCTGAATAGTCTTTGTTGTTCTACTGACCTTCCTCCCAGAGGCGGTGAGCGCGTCTGAGAGCTGCCACATGGTGGCGCTGCAGTCTCTCAGCCTGTAGGAAACCGTCAGCGCATCTAAAGCCAGAGCCAGAACTGAGCTGGAGTGATACCACAGCAGCGGCTGCAGACAAAGAAAGATATTAGCATTTATTAATTATTAGTATTATTATTGATCAGCTGAAAAATGCAGATTGATCGGAAATTTTGCCTGTTTTGTAACATTTATTTATTAATTTCCTTTAGCATTTATGTCATCTGTACATTGTTAAAATGTAAAACTGCAACAAAATGTCATGTCAATAAAGCAAATTGAGTTTAAGAGGGAGAGATGTAAATATATTCCTTTATTTATTTATTTTTTTATTCTTAACATGTTTTGGGAATACTGTACAAATATTTTTGAAAAATGTCAATGTCAATAAAGCAACTTAACATTCTTTATTATTTTTATTTGACACTTATAGTTTTCATTTAAGCAAATAATTGAATGCCAAAGTTTAGTAAATAGTTTAAAATTTACATTTTTTTCTCAGCTTTAGTCATTTAACTAAAACAAAAAAGATTTTTTCCTGGAAGCTTGCTGAAATAAAATGTTTTAATAATCACTTTTATTTCTTTTTATTTTTAAAAATCACCCAATTAAATTTCATTTCAGTTAATGTTCACATATATATATATATATATATATTTTTTTTTTTAAAGATTTATTTTTGGCCTTTTTGCCTTTATTAGATAGGACAGTAGTCAGACAGGAAGCAAAGTGGGAGAGAAAGAGAGGGGGTATGGTCGGGAAATGTCCTCGAGCCGGTATTTGAACTCAGGACGCCCTGAAGTGCTACGGCACCATATGTTGGCGCGTTAACCACTAGGCTATTGCGCCGACGCTATTATATATTTTTATTTAAATTTTTTTATTTAATTTAGTATTTTCAATTTAATTTGAAAGCTTTTGACTTTGTCAATTTTATTTAAATTTATTTGAACCATTTTTAATGCATTTCAGCAGTTTTAGAATGCACAATGATTGCGTTTTTGACATTTTAATAGTTATTTTTAGGTCTACATATAGAGTTCATAATGTAGTTTCAGCTGTTTAAAAAATGGTTTCTTGGCAACTAACTACAATAAATACGTTTTTCCATTACTGTAATTAACTTAACATTGCATTTAACTGCAATAACATTACGTAATAATAATAAAACTTTAATAATTAATTTAACACTTATTTGAATAGTTCCACCAAAAAATAAATAAATAAATAGGGTTCATTTTTATTCATTTATAGTTATTTTATTTCATCAAATGTTTAATTTGTGTCAAGCAACACATTGTTTTCAGGATTAATTTTCTTTAATGTTGTCTTACATCATAGTTGAGCAATGGGAAGGCTGTGGGTGGAGGTGGGCGTCGGCATAGACCACCCCTCAGGGTCAAAGGACAGAATAGTGAGCTGTGATTGGCCATCTGAAGCGTCCCTAATGCGCAGTTCATCATGTGGTAAAGGTCCTTCATAGAGCTCTGTCAGCATCACATAACACACACACACACACACACACATACGCGTTTTTGTGAAAAACTGGTACATATGAAAAATACATCACAAATGGGGACATGCCTTTCTGAAGCTGCTAGAGCAAAGCTAAAAACAGGTTTAGGTTGCCAATGGCCTTGTTATGACAGTCATCTGTTAAGATTTGCATTTCAAGCTCATTTTGCACAACCTGATTTTTTACCTACATATGAGGACAAACATTAATTTCATCACTTTTCAGGACAAATAAACACAAATAAACTGATGTCTAAATAATACCTACATATTGGGACCATGGTAAAAAGTGAGACCTGAACTACACTGACATACAGTGATGTCCAAATCATACCTAGATAATGTATTGGCCACATACTGTAGTGAAGGGCGAGTTAAGATAAACATACCGATTAAAAAAATGTTTTGCTGTGAAGTATAACTGGAGACCAACTGAAATAAATCAACTACTAATGCTGCTCCAGAAAATAACTAAAATTGGATAATTATGACAGAAGCAAAGAGCAACCCATTATATAAAATATAGATTCAATACTGAATTCACAAGAACGATTTTATTGCTGTAGCAACACTGATTACAAAACAGCATCCTATCTGCAGTAACAAAAAAATGTGCAAACATTTAGTGTTTATATGCAGCTGAATACATGGGGACCAAAACAGATTGGTGTCCTGGAACTAATGCCCAAACAAAATTCTGATAAGATCAAAAAACACATATAAACTCAAACATAAAACAGCTAGTGTTGTCACGGTACTAAAATTTTAAAAACGTTCATTTCCTGCGAACATTTTGAGCGCGTTCTTAAAAACCGCTGATTTGCCGTTGTGTTCACATGCTCAACAGAAATGACTGTGATTGGCCGTGAAAGTCATCAGTTTACTGAAATCAAGGCTGTTGACTGAGTGTAACCACAGATACAGGGACACTGGAGCCTTTTAAAACCACGAAGATCAGTCGATTCATCATCGGATCGCTCGTATGTCAGCTCAGACAGACCAGCCGATCTTCACAGCTTTACAACGCTCCAGTGTCCCTGTATCTGTGGTTACACTTAGTAAACAGCGGTGAGTTCGATGAACTGATGACCTTCACGGCCAATCACAGTCATTTCTGTTGAGCATGGAAATGGACGTTTTTAAAATTTCAGTACCAATTGGTATCAAACTCCAGTATCGTGACAACACTAAAAACAGCATATATGTGTAAAGAAAAATCTCTCCTACCGACTCTGTTGTCTTTTCAAAGCAGCAATTCTGTTATTTACATAAAACTTAACAGCAGACCAATCTCTGTTTCTTAGTGCATGAGGTTCGGCCAACAGACACGAGACACAGTCTGCTTTCCCAGGAACTCTACAGCTGTGTATGAAATGCAGCATATGTTTTTCAACTGCATTGACCTCCTCTTCTGACCACTTCCTTTTCACAATGACTTTTGGACCTAAAAAAATTAAAATACAAAGCAAATCAATCAAAGCCAGTAAATGTCATTACTTACTACTGCTATACAATCCATACATATTATTCAATATATAAGTCCTGAACTACACACACACACACACACACTGATGTCAAAATCACACCTACATATTGGGACCATGGTGAATAATAGGCCTGAACTACACACACACACTGATGTCTAAATCACACCTACATATTGGGACCATAGTGAATAATAGGTCTGAACTACACACACACACACACACACACTGATGTCTAAATCACACCTACATATTGGGACCATGGTGAATAATAGGCCTGAACTACACACACACACTGATGTCTAAATCACACCTACATATTGGGACCATGGTGAATTATAAGTCCTGAACTACACACACACTGATGTCTAGATCACACCTACATATTGGGACCATGGTGAATTATAAGTCCTGAACTACACACACACACACTGATGTCTAAATCACACCTACATATTGGGACCATGGTGAATTATAAGTCCTGAACTACACACACACACTGATGTATAAATCACACCTACATATTGGGACCATGGTGAATAATAAGTCCTGAACTACACACACACACACACTGATGTATAAATCACACCTACATATTGGGACCATGGTGAATAATAAGTCCTGAACTACACACACATACACACTGATGTCTAGATCACACCTACATATTGGGACCATAGTGAATAATAGGCCTGAACTACACACACACACACTGATGTCTTAATCCCACCTACATATTGGGACTATGGTAAAGATTAAGTCTAATCTCATAATCTCAAACAGTTACCTGGTTTGAGATGGGCAACATCCAAGTCTACAATGGAGGGGGATTTAGGTCTACCCACATGTGCTTTCTGGGAGCCTATGATGAAGCATTTCAATAATAAATGATTAAAGAATTTATTAATATTGTACTTTAGTATCTTTACAATAAACATGTTATTCTTCTGACTTGACAAGTGATATGTTTTCTCATACCCATTTTTGCCTTTTTCTTTGAAGACACCTCGAGTCCCTCATCTTGAGGTCCCTCGTCTTGCAGGTTGCCTGCTGATAGTAGAGCATGCAAGCAACAATCTGAAGTATAGTAAACTGACTTATGTACATGACGAAATGTACAGTTCTAGCTAGTGTAATTATCCAGAGTAAGCGAGTAAAGGCAGAGCTGGAGGAAGAAAAATGTAGAAGTAGAATATACCATATACCATTCATATGATCCTCATTCTCTTGACTTCTGCAACTTGAAGTTTGCAGTTCTGCCTCATCACTGGAACTGTTGCTGGAGACATCCATTTCATCTGTTTAAAACAAAAACACATGAATTGCATCTGATTAAGACAAATCAGCTGCCTATGTTTGAAATTTTAGGAAATACTGACAATAATCCTAATATTTCACAGAATATACACCATTGTGAAATAAAATTGATCATGGATTACAGATTGTGTTAAAATACATATTACACAGTTATATTTACCTTGAGGATCTATTGTTATGCCATCTAATCCTTTGCCCTGGAGTTCGGGCAGTCTCCCTTTTTCCATAGCAATTAAGACCTTGCTAATCTTTGCAAGCTGTAAAGTGCTTTCAGGGAGGCGGTAGAACTCCCGATGAACTCTAATATCATGGCCAAGGAAGTTGGCTAATTGATCCATCTCATTGTCTTTAAGGTTTAATACTGTGGACAACGTGGCAACTTGCTTACGTAGCTTTGTTGAGCAAAGGGCTTCTGGATGCTTTGCTCCACTTTCTTTGGCATACAGGCGAATGCAGTCTGCACCCCGATAGTGAGACAGAGCACCTGGACGAGCAAATAAATGCTTGTTTTCAACAGGAACTTGACACCTTTCTCTCATTCTTATAAGGAAATCCACAGCCACAACCATATCAGGGGTCTGCAACACTGGTACTTTTCTCCCTCTCTTACCACGTATTTCCACTCTTTGAAAATAACCACAAAGCTTTTTCTCAAAGTCACTGAGCCCAGCTGCGATATCTTTGTGCATTGGTGTTTGGTCTCTAGACGTGTAAGACTGGATTTCCATCTTGGACACTTCACCCTCTCTTCTTCTGTTAAAAATGATGATCTGTGTCAGCATTACTTTGCAAAGATTGGCAAAGTTTTTGCTAGTAGGTTTTTCTTGTAGGGCGTTCACAAACTCTTGCTGTTTTGAGTATAGAAATGTGTGCAGTGTTCTGACATCCTCTGTAAATGGCAGGACTTGTGGCTTATTCCATTTAGCTTCACCCAGAGTAGTCAGTGCAGCTGCAGACACTACATCATTCCACTTGCTTTCATACAAACGTCTGAAATTTCGTGCACACTCTGCAACGGCTTCGCGTCCTGACATCAGTGCATTGCATTCCACCGAGTTGGCAATCTTCACCAAGCTGTGTCCAAGCTTCAGTGCCAGTGATGGTATCTTGTAGGTGTTTGTCTCCTCACTGAATCCAGCGACTGCTCTTACTGCTTTTATAACATGAGAAAAATTGCAGGGTTGGATGAAGTCCTCTATATTATGAATGGGTGTCAGTGATCTGGCAGTGATGAGAAACCTTGCTACTTCCCTCATTTTTTGTTTAACATAGTTATTTCTTCCTGAATGTGACTTCAGCCTGTTGTACATCTGCTCCCCTAAAAGAAGAATGTATCTATTTTTTTTTACAACATCTGAAACTTCATCATTCACCATCTCACAAGCAATGGTCCATACGCTTTTGCTAACATCCGCTGGTGGAGGAAGGCTCAAGCTGATGAGTGACTGAACTCTCCTCTGTCCAACTGTGTGTTTTTCATTTGTGGGGTTCTGGGGGCATGTTCGCATGTGTCTCCATAGGGTCTTTCTGTTGTACAGACCTTGACAGTGGATACAGTGACTGAAGTCAGAGGTAGATTTTTCTTCTTTGGGCCGCCGGCAAGCAACCATTTCCCCAATTCCAGCTTTTGAAACTGCAGCATTATGGGCAAAATTCCCTCTGCTTTTCAAAAGGTGTAATCTCGCTCTTCTTTCCTTTGACTTTTTGTCAAAGCTGAATGCCTTAGCTACCTCCAGTTCATTGTGATGAACAAACTCCAAGTGTCGTGCGATTTTAGAGAATGGCTTCTGACAATAAACACAATATTGTTTCTTCTTGTATCTGTTTATTTGCAGGTCAGTAGGCATCGGGGTCACAGATGTGGAGCGGTTATTTAATGCGCTTGCACTCCTGTCTGCTGCACTCCTGTCTGTTGCACTCCTGTCTGTTGTACTCTGAAACCCCACAACACCTCCCTTCAGTGGCTTAGCATGCAAGTTATAAAGCTCTTCACTTCTACAACTGCTGTCTGATGAGCTACTGTCTGAATCAGGGACATAATCCTTGTCACTGTAGTCAGAACAGGATTCCTCACAAGATATCTGTGGGATCAGTCAATACTGTATTAAAAACCCATTGAGAAACATTACGCTGAAATATGAAAGACATTTTGACCCCCCCTCCAAAAAACAAACAAAAAAAAACTAGCATATACCTCAGATTCATCATTCGCTGAGCTATCAGGCACCCGTCCTTCAATTACAAGTGCTTCAGACAGCTTTTCAAAGCGTTCAGCATGTCTGTTATGATGTTCTCTCAGTCGGTTTATCCGGGCAGCAAACCTGTGTAGCTGTGGTTATAAATAAACAGTTCAGAACCTGTATGTTGAAATTCCAACAATGTTAACTTTTTTAATAGCTTTTTTTTTAATTATTAAATTTAAGACAGATCAGGGTCTCCAAAAATCTCCAGTAACAGCAAAAAAAAAAAAAGGTTGCTAGATTTGGCGCTAGTCGCTTTTTTGAAAATTTGTCACTAAGGAGTCTGAAAATACACTAAAAATAAGTTGACACCACTGGGTCTAATTGGATCATTATGTTCCTTGTGTCTCATAAGACGATCAAGAACTTGACTCAAACTGAAAATATCTACCTGTTCAGTTGACTTCTTGTTGATTTTGGTAGGAAAGCATGCGGCCTCTTCTGATGGCGTGTTCTCATCACTGCAAGAGTCTGCTCGGTTGATCTGTAAAGAGAGAACATCATCTACTCTGAGAAACACTACATTTATTTCATACTGGAGAAACATCAGGACCTTCACACACACACACACACGAAACGATTCACACCACATCAATGTCAGTACAGTGGACAGATTATCCTCACACACACTCCTGGAATCCTCAAGCTACGTCACGGTTTAAAAATGAGGACTTTCTTATTATGTTCAAATAAGTCTATTACTCTATACAATAATAGATTAGAGTGAAACTGGAACCTTCTGAGGGTCTAAACGGATCATTATGTTCCTTGTGTCTCATAAGACGATCAAGAACTTGACTCAAACTTAAAATATCTACCTGTTCAGTTGACTTCTTGTTGATTTTGGTAGGAAAGCATGCGGCCTCTTCTGATGGCGTGTTCTCATCACTGCAAGAGTCTGCTCGGTTGATCTGTAAAGAGAGAACATCATCTACTCTGAGAAACACATTACATTTATTTCATACTGGAGAAACATCAGGACCTTCACACACACACACATGACACGATTCACACCACATCAATGTCAGTACAGTGGACAGATTATCCTCACACACTCCTGGAATCCTCAAGCTACGGCACGGTTTAAAAATGAGGACTTTATTAGTGGTGCGCATCAATTAAAATGCCCAGATTCAATTAGATTTTAATACAAGTTTTCTATTCGATTCACAAATCGATGAATATAAATTTAAAGTTTTGAAATTTCAAAAACTGAATCAGGTGAACATTTTACAAACGGTAAATTAATAAAAAATAATTTAAGCGGCCACTTGTTCTAAAAGCTGTTGCACATTAAACAAACAACAAAACTCCCCTCAGTAGCTTAACAACATATAGCCTAAAATAGTGGGCAGATTAATTTCTTTAGAACACCTGCCTAAAAAGAGTCCCATCTAAAACTTGATTAGCTTATTTTACATTTAAGATAAAATTAAACTTTAATATCTACAATATTTTCCAGTCTATAACTTTTCCTTCTCGTTTTCACAAAAATAAGCATATGCTTACAATATTAAGTTATTTATTCTTTATTATTTAATAATATGGCTTTGTAATATTCTCACAGATAGGCATACCTATTTATTTATCATGTTCTGGTAAAGCATTTAATTGCAACTTCGACATGACTGAGCTTTTCTCTAGAACACAATTATGAATGATGGGTCTAGCAAATTTTTTTCCTCACGCAGCAAACATTTTAAAAACAGCTTGAAAGAAATTTTTAACATGACTTATATTTTAAACCATTTAACTAAAGGAATTAATCAGTTAATCATTAAAAGCAGAGATGTGGTCTCGAGACCAGGAAATGATCTGTGTTGATCAGTGAGCATCACTTCAGTTCTGCTCCTGCTCAGGTGACCTCACACTGTTTCCACACACTGCAAAAGTTAAGCCCTGATGATGTATGTGGCTGTAAGTGTGAGTGCGGATGCCTCGATGACATGCATGTGCAATGATAACCAAAATAAATACAAAAAAATAATAATAATAAAAAAATCGATTCACTGCTTTTGAGAATCAATAATGAATGGACCACAGTTTAAAAAAAACTATTGGAAAAAAATGTTTTTGGCCATCCCTATTCTTATGTTCAAATAAGTCTATTACTCTATACAATAATAGATTAGAGTGAACTGGAACCTACTGAGGGTCTAACGGATCGTTATGTTCCTTGTGTCTCATAAGACGATCAAGAACTTGACTCAAACTGAAATATCTACCTGTTCAGTTGACTTCTTGTTGATTTTGGTAGGACAGCATGCGGCCTCTTCTGATGGCGTGTTCTCATCACTGCAAGAGTCTGCTCGGTTGATCTGTAAAGAGAGAACATCATCTACTCTGAGAAACACATTACATTTATTTCATACTGGAGAAAACTCAGGACCTTCACACACACACACGACACGATTCACACCACATCAATGTCAG
>NC_079453.1:875340-887840 GCF_903798145.1 Danio aesculapii
CATAACACACACACACATTACACTAAATGCATAACGTTACAATCGGTATCAAAAATCAGTCAGTTTGCTAATAAAAATCTTTTATTAGCAAACTTAATTGGCCCGTTTGCTTGTGAAACAAATGTAAAAATGCAAAAAGGCCAATTTGCTAATAACAATAAATAAATAAATAAATAAATAAATAACTGAACGCATAAGTAAATAATCAGGATCAAACAATCAGCAAGTTTCCAAATAAAAATTAGCCAGTTTGCTTGTAAACAAACAAATAAATAAATAAACAAACAAATAAATAAATAAATAAATAAATAAATTGTATTGAAATCAGCCTGTTTACTACTTAAATAATAATCATTTTTAAAACATTTGTAAAAAAAAAATTGGCAAGTTTGCTAATAAAAATACGAATCAGCCAGTTTGTAGCGAAAATAAATAAATAAATAAATACATAATTGGTATCGAAAGCGGCCAGTTTGCTAATAAAAAGCTCCGTCAGCATCACACACCACTCATATTAATCTAAATCCACAGCTGTGAATACAGCAGATGTGTGTGTGTGTTCATCTCACCGTGTCCGGGTGATTGACAGGAGCCACGCCCCATGTCAGGATGCCACGCCCTCCATAAGAGTCCTGCAGATACTCCGTGACCTTTGACCCCAATCCTGAAAACCCGTCTGTGAGGTCACACAACACCTGAAAGCCCTGAGCAGAGGACGACAGAGAGATGCTCATCTTCATTAGAATCACTTTACAATAAGGTTTCATTATTGAACACATTTACTAACATGAACTAATTATGAACAATACTTGAAGAGCGTTGATTAATAATAGTTTAACATTCACTAATGCATTATTAACATACAAATTAGCATTAGTTGATGCACCGCAAGTTAACATGAACTAACAATGAACAAATGTATTTTCATTAACATGAACAAATACTGTAATGAATGTTGATTGTTTGTTCGTGTTAGTAAATGCATTAACTAATACAACCTCATTGAATATTCATGCTTGTTAACATTAGTTAATGCACGCTGAATTAACGTACTAACAAGGAAAATATCAGTATTGGAATAAGCTAGTAGGCTAGTAAATAAACTGTACTAAAACAGGCTAGTTTGCAAGTAAAAAAGGGTATTGGAATCAGCTAGCTTGCTGATAAAAATAAATTGGTGTTGGAATCAGCTAGTTTGCTAGTAAAAAAATTATAATATTAAAATAAAAAAACAATTGTTTTTGGAATTTGCTTATTTAGTAAAAAAAAATTACGAAACAAAACTGGTATCAGAATCTGCTAGTTTGCTAATAAAAAGAATTTATTGGAATCAGCTAGTTTGCTAATTAAAGAAAATTACAATTGGTATTGGAACCAGCTAGTTTGCTAGTAAACAAAATTATAAAATTTAAAAACGGTATAGAAATCTGCTAAAAAAAAAGTCAAAACAAAACAAAACTACAAAATCAGTATCAGAATCGGCTGATTTGATAATAAAAAACACGATATTGGAATCAGCTAGTGGAAAACCTGTATTGAAATATTTTGCAAGTGAAAAGGGTGTTGGCATCAGCTAGTTTGCAAGTAAAAAGGTAGTGTAACAACTAGTTTGTTAATAAAAATATATAAAATTGTTATTAGAATCAGCTAGTTTGCAAGTAAAAAAAAATAAATATCGGTATCAGAATCGGCTAGTTTACTAATTAAAACGTTTTTATTGGAATCTGTTAGTTTGCTACTTAAAAAAAAATCAGTGTCAGAATTAGCTAGTTTGCTCATAAAAAAGTTATAGCCAACAGCTAGTTTCCTAGTAAAAAAAATCATGAAATTGGCTAGCTTCATAATAAAAAAAAAAATATATATATATATATATATATATAAATCAATATTAGAATCAGCTAGCTAGCTGATAAAAAGAATTAGTACAGGAATCTGCCAGTGCATCTCTATTTGCAAGGCTCATGCGTTCACCAGACACACTCTTGTGTTTCTTTTACATCCCGATTCAGACTTTTCACTTCCAAAAAACTGCTTACAAATCTTTAAAACATTTATTTTTGTTTGTAAAACTTTGTCATTTAACACGTAAACTTTATATTCCTTCATAAACCTTTTGCATTCACAAAAACAGGTGCTGTGTGTTACCTGCAGTGGTGGAAAGAGTACTGAAAAATCATACTCGAGTAAAAGTAGCATGACTAGCCTGAAAATGTAGTGCGAGTAGAGTAAAAGTATCTGCTGTAAACATGACTCAAAGTATGAGTAAACAGTAGCGCTTTCAACAGTACTCTAGAGTAGTGAGTATTACGCTGTAAAAAGCATTTACATGTAATTTGTGGATGTGTGTAAACGTAACATTCTGTAGTGCATTAGTTATTGTCCAGCAGCCACACAGCATCATAAGACGTTAATATTAGGTTAGATTTAGGTTGTGATGTCAGGTGACTAAACTTCAATGTCTAGCCAGCGTCTAAGGACAATGTTATTTTGATGTCCAATAACGACGTCAAATGACGGTGATATTTGGTTGATTTTAGGTTGTGTTAGAAACTGATCAAAACCCAACAGAGGCAACAACTTTAACCAGCGTCATATTGACGTCAAACACTGACATTTATACATCAGGCAACCAAAATCCAACATCTGATAGATGTCATAGTGGTAACGTCTACACAACGTCAAGCTGTAACATTATTAGACGTTGATATTTGGTTGATTTTAGGTTGGACGTTTTCTAATCCCCATAGACAAGAAAAAATAAAGTAGTGACAGCAGGTTGAAGGAAAGTAGTGGAGTAAAAGTACCGATACAGCACTAAACATGTGCTCAAGGGAAAGTAAAAGTACACATTTTTAAAACTACTTAGTAAATTACATTTTCTGGGTAGTTTGAGTGTTTGTAATTTGTTACTGCACACCACTGCACAGGTTACCTGCAGATAGTCACACTCCTCAATGAAGAAATGCAGCCGGTCCTCCAGATCCTCCAACACCTGACCCTGTAACAGCGCCTCCCCCTGGCCAAACACTTCCAGACGATCAGATTCACTGTCACACACACACACACACACACATGAAGCCATCTGACAATGCAAACTTACCATGCCAACACATTTAACTGAAGGGCTAATGTTTTCATAGTTTCAATGTTATTTTTATTATGTGTGCATCTGCTAATTGATGTGTGTGTATTGCTGCATGAGTCTCACCCGTCATGGTTGTACTGGTTAATGACAGATATAGTGCGAGGATGTAGGTGGAGCCTCAGGAAATCTGACCACACCCTCACGCTTCCCTCCAGCCTATAGGATTTCTGTATGCGCTCCAGACTGCTGTTTATTGTCTCCACGGCAACACTGGCTCCGGGCACTGCTGGAGTTACAATAATCACATGCATGCATGCATACAGATGTGGACAATATTGTTGGTACGCTTTCATCGAAGAAAGAAAAATAAAAGTAATGATTAATCATAAATGGCTGAAAATAGACCAATACAAATCAGATATTGCTTTGGGATTGTGGTTCAGCAGAAGCAATAAAAAGGCAAACTAATGAAACTGGCCTGTATGTAACGTCTAGATGTGACCCTGAATAACTAAACCAGTCATAAGGGACTTTTCAGGGGAAGTAGAGATTGTTAAATCATCTGAAAACTGATTAAATAACAATAAAATAATAATTAAGAACAATATTTGTCTGTAATTTTAAATCTGAAGGTTAAAAAAATGTGAATATTGAGAAAATCAGCTTTAAAGTTGTGCAAATCAGCTGCATACGACTGATCAAAAATTAAACACAAGCACACAAAAAATAAATGCAAATATTTCAGGTTTTGCTTCTGTCATGAGATATTTACAAGACAAGTTCAAGATTAAATCTGTATTTATTTAGAAGTGAAGCAGGATATTAAATGAAAAAATAAATAATTTTGGAGAAATAGATGACGTTCTGTTTTGTTAATGATTAAACTATATTTAGCAGAGTGTGTTTTCATCTTGGTTTCGGCCTGTCATAGCGGTGCAAGTCTCTCTTAATGACAAACTGAATCATTCCTTCAAAATAGCCGATTCATTTAGAAACAAAGCAAGTGATTCACTTTGGATGAATCACTGAATCACCGACTTAAATGATTTGTTTAGAAATAGATTCATAATACTACAATTATCATAGAATAAAAATAAATAGTGTACAGCCCTGGAATGAAGACAATAAAAAGGGTCATTTTAATTCACATTCATTCATCAAGTCACATTGCTTATGTTTGCTCTCATACACACCTGAGCAGTTGTCCACCGCAGACGTAAGATGTGTGAAATCTGGCTCTGCTAGTAAACCTCCTGTCTGGATAGATAGATAGATAGATATATGGATGGATGGATGGATGGATGGATGAATAGATAGATAGATAGATAGATAGATAGATAGATAGATAGATAGATAGATAGATAGATAGATAGATAGATAGATAGATAGATAGATAGATAGATAGATAGATAGATAGATAGATAGATAGATAGATAGATAGATAGATAGATAGATAGATAGATAGATAGATAGATAGATAGATAGATAGATAGATAGATGAATGAATAAATAAATAAATGAATAAATAAATGAATAAATGAAAAAAATGAATAAATGAATAAATAAATAAATGATAGAATAAATAAATAAATGAATGAATGAATAAATAAATGATAGAATAAATAAATAAATACATGAATGAATAAATAAATAAATACATGAATGAATAAATAAATGATAGAATAAATAAATAAATACATGAATGAATAAATAAATAAATGAATGAATGAATAAATAAATAAATGAATGAATGAATAAATAAATGAATGAATGAATAAATAAATGATAGAATAAATAAATAAATACATGAATGAATAAATAAATAAATACATGAATGAATAAATAAATAAATGAATGAATGAATAAATAAATAAATGAATGAATGAATAAATAAATGAATGAATGAATAAATAAATAAATAAATGAATAAATAAATAAAGGAATGAATAAATAAATAAATGAATAAATAAATAAATTAATGAATAAATAAATTAATTAATTAATAAATAAATAAATGAATGAATAAACAAATAAACAAATAAATAATAGCCCTTCTTTCCAAACTTTAGGATAAAAAACATTGTTTCGAGTTGTTTTCTACTGTTAAAATGGTGCACAAATCATTTTTACCCTGTAAGTCAACAGGAGGGTTAAGTGTTACTCTGATTCTTTTTAAACTCTGTATTATATTATTATTATTATTATTATTCTTATTATTTCAGTCACTCTTACATCCAGATTATCCAGCTCCTGCAGGAAGGGGTTTTTGCTGGGAGGACTTTCCTGATGCGTCATAATCTGTCCATCCCTAAAATCAGACGATATTTATTAAAATCAGACATCATCAATGCTGCAAATACAACATGCCAATATTCATAAACACAGATGCTCGCACCATGTAAAGGCGCTGTTTTCATTCTCAGTGTCATAAAGACTGCCTTCCTTCCTCAGCGTCTGAAGACTTCCTGAAGAAACCAACAAATCAAAACATTACACACACACAGCATTAACACACACCTCATGCAGAAATCATGAATGTAGACACGCACGCAAGACAGAAATGATGCAATGTGAACAATCTAATAGTAATAATGGCAAAAACACAACATTTCAGATGACAATACTGAGTATTTAGTGTGATGCTTTTAACATGTCAGCAGATTACTCTGGACATAAACACTAAGATTAAACTTAATGACGTTCCAGTCTCTTGATAATCATTTAAACATGCATGATAGTCCATTAATATTATTTTATTCTATTCATATTAATGTTCTGATGCTGGAAAACCATCTTCGACTAGTCACTGAGGTAAAGTTGGTTTTATATTCGCACGTTTGTTAATTATTGAACCTAGTGACGCCTTGTGACACAATATTGGGTCTGAAATCGCATGTACAAATGACTTAAAAACAACATTAGCACTATTTAATTGACTGGACAATAGTGTACCTGTAGAGTCACTGGCTGCTAATATGATTTCACTATATTGAATTTGCAGCAATACTTTTCTAAAATTATATTACTAAGGAGAAAGTCTGAACGTGCGAATATACAACCGACTTTACCTCAATTGACTTGTTTACATGTGTATAATCTTATAGCTCATAATGAGTGTGAAATGCATAATTGATTATTCCTGCTCCACCTTTGAGGTCGACGGCGATGAGGCGAGGGGTGTATGTGACGTGGCCTGCCAGAGTCAGCCCTTCTCTGAACAACACGTCACTCTGGAGCTCACCGGCCGGCACATCCGCATCATACACCAGACCAGCATCCTGACAGCAGACAGAATAAAACACACACACACACACACACACACACACACACACACACACACACACACACACACACAAACGTGTTTACCATCAGTGATCAGAGTGAATAATCAATGTCATATTAGAGAAATTATGGAGAACTGTTATTGCAATGATACTGTAGATATGGACTAGTGTCTACTTCTTGCTTAAAAATAAGGGGTTCAGTATGGGTGTCATTTTATTATTATTATCGCCTTATATATATATATATATATATATATATATATATATATATATATATATATATATATATATATATATATATATATATATATAGAGAGAGAGTTTTTTATTTTATCGTATGGTGAGCTCTGCTGTGATGTGTTTTCCTTTGGAATTAATAAAGTCTAAACAAACAAACAGTGCTGCAGTGTGTAGCGCCTCACAGCAAGAAGGTTGCTTGTTCCAGCCCCGGCAGGGTCAGTTGGCGTTTCTGTGTGGAGTTTGCATGTTCTCCTTGTGTTGGTGTGGGTTTCCTCCGGGTGCTCCGGTTTCCCCCACAGTCCAAACACATGCGCTATAGGGGAATTGATTAACTAAATTGGCCGTAGTGTATGAGTGTGCATTTGTATGAGTGTGTGTGGGTGTTTCCCAGTACTGGGTTGCAGCTGGAAGGTGACCCCTGATGAATAAATGGACTAAGCTGAAGAACTGTATTGATCTCTACTGGTAATTTATTTAGTTTTTTGGCCTTCTATTGGTGACAGATTAATTTAATAAATCTCAGAAACATATTAAAAGCCATTAATGTGTACTAGTTATTAACACTAACTAGTTACTCAAGCCCGTAGCCAGCCCAGTGAACGGGGTGGTTCTTTTTTCCTCAAAAAGAGGAGCGTTTCGCAATTATACGCCTCATTTTCTATTTAATTATGAAATTAAATACTGCACTTTAGTGACATTTTAAGCACTGTTCTGAATTAGCTTGCTGGATGGTCATCATAACCACACTTTTTGACTATTTTAGCCAAAATAGTATTCAAATTAATTTTAATATGGGCCGCTTTTGGTGCTTCACACCTCTTTTTATTAGTCATTTTTTGTTTTGAATATTAGATTTAAAATAAAAGCCACTTGTAAAATGTTTTCTGAACATTACAGTAGTGACAGATGACTTCTCGCACGTCAGATTATATGTTTTCTTGCACAGCTGGATGTTTTACTCATGAAAGTTATTTAATAGCATTGGCCAAAACTGATTAGCTGAAGTCAGCCAACAGAGGATTCTGCTTGGTCTTAAAGCCTTTTTCGATGGGTTATACTCAACATGATGGCATAGCAGTCAAAATAGGACAAATGAGCTCATGTTTGGAGCAAATTCTGGACTTTTATCAGTGAGGGGTGGGTCTTCCGAACCACCTGAACCCCTAACATTGATATAAACAAGAAATGAACGATAGACAATAGTATTTGGACACCATTAGAATATTTAGAGATGGTTTCTTTCTCTTTTCTTTTATTTTTTGACAAGGTTTAACTGTAAACCCACAAATAATGAATGTGTAAACTATTTTAAGCAGCTAGAAACAGTCAGAAACTGTGGTAATGTTAGTAAAGTGACACAGCTTTACTGTAATTACACTAATTAACTAACGTTACAGCTCTTTCTGTAGTGTTATCTATCATTACCGTGGTAAAATAAGAGCCTGTGTTTCTATCTGATTCTTAACACTGAAGCTTGTTTTTGGAGGCTAAATTAATTCACCAAGCCATATATTGTCGATACACTGACACGACATTACACATTTATAACGACTCCACTGCACATAAACAAACTCACCTGTAAATTCCACCAATGCGTCCCGATAAAGTTGGAATAATGTCCCAGCTGGAGAGTCACCACCTCCCTGCACGCGCCACTCATGATGCTTTTCAGATATTAAACTATTTTAATAATCATTCTGACATTAATGAAGCAGATATCTCTCATGATGCGCTCGGTAAACACACAGCAGCTACAGACAAACAGCTCCGCATTGACTTCCTTGTGTCTGCACCCTCCCCTTGCTAATCCTCCACCGTGATTGGCTGTTATTGCACATATCGCGTTGTGATTGGCTGAAAGTGATGTCGCTCATCCACAGGGTAGTTTGGTTTCACTGCGCCTGCCTCGCACACATGTGCAGCGCTAGTAAACAACACGAGTTTCCAAAATAGTTGTCATCTCATCACAATCTGATTAAATGATTCGTTTACTGTTAATTAAAGAACAAACACACAGATACAAATACAGATGTATGTTCCGCACTTAGGTGCTTTAGTTTAGTACAAGCAGAATTGTATATTTGTATTTATTTAGTGCAGTAAATGGTGAGTTTCACAACTTTAAAGAACTATCCAATATTTTACACACTCATAAAACTAATTCTGCATTTTATAGTACTTTTGTAATGCTATCATGGTTTATTTGTATGTGCTTATTTATTTTAAACCCAGCGCGTGATCATGTGGGCGTGGCCGACAGCCACGTGACTCTGAGAAACAGAAATGATTTACCTGTGTATTGTCACACCTGTCCTGATCGAAACTGACGCTCCTGAGCTCTCAATCTGACGGGAAATCTCAACATACACTACATTATTCATCTCAGATCAGTGTCAGGTAAGAAACAACAGCATTTTACTCTCATTCTCGAACATTTTGGATGTTTTCTGCGAGGATTTATGTAAAAAATCTCGAGTTTAATAGAAAACAGTGTTTAAATCTGACAATAAAGCGATTTTAACACGGTGTTTGTTATGAATGAAGATTATATCTGGAGTGAAGTGAACTGAAGGTGTGTTTATTAGTGTATTGTGTTGATTTCTGCTGTGTTTGTGTGTTCTCTGGCACAGGGTTGATCAGGTTTAACAGGTGGAACTACATCACACACACACGCACGCACGCACACACACACACACACACACACACACACACACACTTCTTCGCTGTGATAATGTTAATACAAGAGTGAATCAGAGTAGCTAACAGAAAGTAGTGTGTGTGTGTGTGTGCGTGTGTGTGCGTGTGTGTGCGTGTGTGTGTGTGTGTGTGTGTGTGTGTGTGTGTGGTTTCTGGTATTCATGACTACACACACTTAAATTCAAACTTGCTTTACAAATGTATTCATTCATTCAGTGGTCGCCACAGCGGAATGAACCGGCAACTATTCCAGCATATGTTTTACACAGCGAATGCCCTTCCAGTCACAACCCAGTACTGGGAAACATCCATACACACTCATTCACACACACACTCATACACTCTTACACTACGGACAATTTAGCCTACCCAGTTCCCCTATAGCGCATGTGTTTGAACTGTGAGGGAAACCGGAGCACCCAGAGGAAACCCACACGAACACAGGGAGAACATGCAAACTCCACACAGTAACACAAACTGACCCAGCCGAGGCTTGAACCAGCGACCTTCTTGCTGTGAGGTGACAGCACTACCTACTGCGCTACTGCGTCACCCACAAATGTATTACCAAAGCATTTATGTTTACATTAAATAGTAAACCATGAAAAAAATACATAGTAATTAAATAAATAATAGAACATATTAATATTACTTTATTAATATTTAATATGTCTGAGGAATCTGTCCACTGAGAATTATTGTATATGTTGGATGTCTATACACACACACACACACACACACACACACACACACACGCACACACACACACACGCACACACACCCACTGCTTCACTAGTATGATGTTTACACAAGAATGAATAAGAATAGCTAAGAGAGAAGTATTGTGTATGTTCGTTGTCTACACACACACACACACACACACACACACACACACACACTTGGCTACAGTGTGAGGATTCTGTCTAATCCTGATGAACTTTGAGTTTCACTCATGCTGTTATCTCAGAAACAGATTTATAAATATGTATAGTTTATATAAGCATCATTATAAGCATTTTATCACATGTTTTTAGATGATTTCTAGATGTTGTAATATCTTGTTGATATTATTATTGTGTTGATATATTCTGTTTTGATTGTCATGAATGCATTAGTCTTGCTGAATAATGAAGAAACATTAATTCACCCATATTTTGTCATTTAGTCTTCAGTAAGTTATTCGCATCATTGGAGTCGACGCTTCACTTGCTGTTAATGTGCTCTGTGTGTAACGGCTTTCAGAAATGACATCTGATATTATGGAAACACAATGGGATTTTTGTACACTTTAAAATTGCGTCTTTGGATAACTTTTCTGCTGGAGATAATGTTGTGCTAAAATTTTTTACACATAACTTAGGAACGGTATTGCAGAAAAATTTGGCTGTTTTAAAACCTTGACTTTTCCAAACCACGGTATACCTTGAAAACGGTTATCGTCCCATACAACATACAACATACAACACACACACACACACACACACACACACACACACACACACACACACACACACACACACACACACACACACACACACTTTACTTATTTTTGCATATTATTTGGCATATTTGCTTTTAGGCAGCATGGTGGCTCAGTGGTTAGCACTGTGGCCTCACAGCAAGAAGGTCGCTGGTTCGAGTCCAGACTGGGCCAGTTATCATTCCTGTGTGGAGTTTGCATGTTCTCCCCGTGTTGGCGTGGGTTTCCTCCGGGTGCTCCGGTTTCCCCCACAGTCCAAACACATGCGGTATGAGTGTGTGTGTGTGTGTGTGTGTGTGTGTGAATGAGCGTGTATGGGTGTTTCCCAGTACTGGGTTGTGATTGGAAGGGCATTCGCTGTGTAAAACATATGCTGGAATAGTTGGTGGTTCATTGCGCTGTGGCGACCCCTGATGAATAAAGGGACTAAGTTGAATGAATGAATGAATATTTGCTTTTATCCAGAGACTGTATTGAGTGTTTTCTTCAGATCTGTTCACACATAACCTGAGATTCACACCCAGAACTTGAGCATTGCAACTTGAAATTGCTGAATTAAGCCTTGAATTAATTTTATAACTTAAATCAGGTAAAAACCATCTAAATTTGCTGTTTATAATCTTCTATTTTCCTTCTGGATGTGTTTTCAGGACTCCTGTGGTATGAAAAATGACTGAAGTGCAGATATGAATTCAGACTGATGAATGTTAGTAAGTCTAAATCTCTGGCGTCCGTCTGAATAATGAAGAGCAAGATGGCGGAGGTGCTGATCTCAGATGATGAAACCGCATTAGAGAAGAAAAGACCTGCAGACGCCACTGATCTGAGTTCAGCTGAAGAGGAGAACACACTGCAGGACGGCACAGAGGAGACGCAACACACAGGTGACTTCACTCTGTTACAACTAAAACTCACACAGTTGTAGACCTATAGAAACACTCACAGAAACACACACTCATACAGAAACACACACTCTTATATACACACACACACACACACACACACACACACACACGCACACACACACACGCACACTCATACAGAAACACACACTCATAAAGAAACACACACTCTTATACACACACTCATACAAAAAACACACATTCACACTGATACACACACACTCACAGAAACACACACTCATACAGAAACACACATTCACACAGACACACACACTCAGAGAAACACACACACACACACACACACACACACACACAAAACACACACTTGTACAGAAACACACATTTACACTCAGATACACACACAAACACACACTCATACAGAAA
Source organism: Danio aesculapii (assembly GCF_903798145.1). NCBI lineage: Eukaryota > Metazoa > Chordata > Actinopteri > Cypriniformes > Danionidae > Danio > Danio aesculapii. The sequence continues at coordinate 887,413 of NC_079453.1, forward strand.
CACACATTCACAATCAGAAACACACACACACACACACACACACACTTATACAAAAACACACATTCACACTCGGATACACACACTCTTATACTCACAGAAACACACATTCACACTCCGATGCACACACACTCACAGAAACACCCATACAGAAACACACATACACCCAAGTAAACACGCATAATCACAGAAACACACTCATATCATCATTTAACACACACACCCATCATTTATACACTCAGAAAAACACACACTCAGATGCACAATCATACACTCACAGAAACACACACACACACACACACACACACACACACACACACACACACACACACACACAGAAGTTTCAGAATTAAAATGAGAGTACACATGCTGAACTCCTCTACCTCTGTAGCAGGAGACTCACTGACTGATGATGATGATGATGAAGATCA